>NW_024868883.1:1910-26726 GCF_013358625.1 Macadamia integrifolia
GGTGATTTTTGCAGGGCAGTGAAAAAATTCTTTGAGGAAGGGCGGCTTCCTAAAGGAATAAATAACTGCTTTATTTCCTTGATCCCCAAAGTTGAGGGGGCGGCCTCTCTAGATAGGTTTCGACCTATATGTATGGGGAATTTTTACTGCAAAGTGATATCAAAAATTCTATCTTCAAGATTACTTGTTGTTTTGCCTAAATTGATTTCGGAAGAGCAAGGCGCTTTCCAGCAGGGTAAAATAATTTCAGCAAATATCAGCCTCGCCTCAGAACTGTCAAATTTGATGCATTCTTCAGTTAGGGGTGGTGGAATGGGACTGAAGCTCGACGTTCAAAAGGCGTATGACTCTCTAGCTTGGGAATTCCTCTTGGCAGTTCTGTGCAAATTTGGGTTCTCATCTAGGTGGATTTCTTGGATTCACAACCTTCTTCTATCCTCCAGAGTATCAATTTTGGTGAACGGTGGCCCGGTGGGGTTCTTTGGGGTTGGTAGAGGTCTCCGACAAGGAGATCCTTTGTCTCCCTTTTTATTTATTCTGGCAGAAGAGGTTCTCTGTAGAGGTCTTAGAAGCATGGTTCAGAATGGTTTGATAAAGTCTCTTCCTGGGCCTCGAGGTGTGTTAACTCCCTCCCATTTATTGTTTGCTGATGACATTTTCATTTTCATTAATGCATCTGCTCAGTTTGTCAAAAATCTTAAGGCTTTTCTTGATAAATATCAGGCATTCTCTGGCCAGATACTTAATCTAGAAAAAAGTAGTTTGTTCTTTGGAAAGGTTGCCCCTCACAGGAAACATTTTATAAGTACTTTTATGGGAATCCAATCTGCAAGGCAGCCTACTAAATACTTAGGTGTGGAGATCTTCAAGGGGAGAGTTCAACGGGACCACATGTTACCGCTGATGGATAAAATCAAGAAGAGGTTATCGGGATGGAAGGGTCGGATTCTCTCCATGGCTGGTAGGGTGGAGCTGGTTAAATCAGTGATTTCAAGCATTCCAATTCATAATTTCGGGATTTATTGGTGGCCAGGAAGCTCAATAAAATTAGTGGAAAAGTGGATGCGAAACTTCATATGGTCTGGTGACATGGAGACAGGGAAGAAGATAGTGGTGAAGTGGGAGGAGGTATGTAAACCTACCAGGGAAGGCGGTCTTGGCATTAGGAGGTTGCGAGATGTTAATTTTGCATGCCTGTGCAAATTAGCATGGCAAATCAAACATGGAAATTCTCTAATGAGTGTTTTCGTTCGTGCTCGTTTTTCTGAAGATTGATGGTTCGCTGAAAACTACCTACCTTTCCTCTTCGATATGGCCTGGTCTTAAAAAGGTGTGGCGGTGGGTACAGTCTCATGAGCAATGGACTGTTGGGAATGGTCAGAGGATAAATTTTTGGAAAGATAGCTGGCTGGGAAAGAAGTCTATTGAGGAGATGTATGGTTCGCAGTTAGATATCTTTGATTCGATGCAGGCAAAGGTTTCTGATTTCATTTGCCAAGATGAGTGGAATTTTCCCCAGGTGAGCTCTGAATTTTTTCAAAATATCTTTGATCAGGCTAAGGATATCATAATTTCAGATCTGGATGATATTTGTCATTGGGAATTAAATTCATCTGGAGTTTTTACAATAAAATCGGCTTGGGAAAAAGTAAGACGGGAATCGCCAAAGGTGGGGTGGTATTCATTGATTTGGAATTCTCATCTTCAGCCTCGCCAATCGGTGTTTGGATGGAGAATGTTGAAAAATAAGCTAGCTACAGATGATAATGTGAAAAAGAGAGGGGTTCCATTGCCATCTCAGTGCACTCTCTGTGGCATAGCCGAAGAGTCAATAAATCATACCATGTATGAATGTTCTTTTGCAATTTTCATGTGGCAGAAATTTTGTTGTTGTTTTGGGTTTAGGTGGCCTGGATTTGAAGGAGTTGAAAGTTTGATAGCTTGGTGGAAAGATCGGGCCAAGAAGACCATCTTTAAAGGGGTGTGGCTGAAGGGTTTTGTTTTAATCCCTTACTTTACTTGGTTGGAGAGGAATGGAAGAAAATTCGAAGGAATCTCAAAATCAAAAGAGCATTGTTTTGGCCAAGTGAAGAGAGAAATTAGCTGCCAAGAGTCGGTTCATTCAGGGGCAGCCATCTCAATTTCGGATCTTGTCACTGCAAGAAGATTGGGTATTTCAGGGGTGCGGAGAAGGCCTCGGGAAATCTTCACTATTTTCTGGTGCCCTCCTAATCCAGGTTGGATAAAAATCAATTCGGATGGTTGCTCTATTGGTAATCCAGGGAAGTCTGGAGCAGGGGGAATCCTTCGCAATGAAAAGGCAGAGGTAGTGGCAAATTTCAGAAAATTTCTAGGAACTCGCACAAATTTTGAGGCTGAATTTTTAGCGCTTATGATAGGGATTGAATTAGCTAAGCAGCATAATGTGAAACGGCTCTGGATAGAATGTGATTCAGTTGCAGTTGTGACTATTTTTCAGAAGAGGCAAAGTCCATGGATAGCTCGGCAAAGATGGATAAATTGTATTTCTTATTTGGAGGATGTGGAATGGAAAATAACGCATTGCTATAGGGAAGCAAATTCAGTGGCGGATTTTTTGTCAAAGTCAGCTGCTCGTTTTGAAGTGTCAGAGCCGATTTCAATTTGGCCAACTCTGGTTCAAATGGAATTAGACATGGATGCATCGGGCCGGCCTAGGTTCAGATTCACCTAGGATCTTATTCTCTTTCCGGATTTTTGTTTTTGGTGGAGTTGGGTAGTTGCGTAATTCTGCTGATGGCAATGCCGAAGGTGGAGTTTCTGCTTCTCCCCCTCTTCTTAGTGTGAGTGTTGGGTATTTCTCCCTTCCTCATCTGATGTACTATATTTCTTTTTTCTTCTTTCATTTTATTATACATGACTTTTTAGCGAAAAAAAGATCAACTTTGGATGTAAAAACCGAACCTAAATCAAAACTAAACCGATAACACCTTGGAACTCATTCAAAACTATTTGTTTCTCATTAGTTATGTATACATATACATGTTAAAATGAATCTAAATCAGACCAAAATCGAAACCAATTCGATAAGTAAAACCAATAAGTACACAAATTGAAATCAAACCAATAACAAACCTTTCCTTATTGGTTTGATTTCAGATTCATCATTTCCATATTGAAGCAGATTCAGCCCTAACCGATCAATTGACACCCCTACCCTAATGTCTCGGAACATAGTCCACCTCCACCCGTTGCAAGGAAGCAAATCCAAAGCCAGTTCATAAAACAAGAGACATATCTTACCAAAAGAAGTAACTTGAACCTCTAGTAACCAATGGAGTATTTTTTTTTTTTTTTTGGCTAAAAGGTTATAAAAGAAAAATATCAAGAAAAAATAATTACAATGGTGAGACTGTAAAATTCTAGATACACAAAGACAAAAGACTGATCGGGGCTCCTCACCTTCGGCATTGCCATCAGCAAGGAGGAGCCAATCAGCTAGAAGAAACAATCATCTAGTGAACTGAAATCTCAAATCCTATATTGAGCATCAATCAACAACTCATCTTGCATATTCGGAAATAGGAAGATCATAGTAAAAGAAGCATCATTCTTTGCTGTCGCCTTGGCCAAAAAATAAGCAAAAAGGTTAGCCTCACTGTAGTAGTGAATGATCTTCCACTCAATAGATGTTAAGTACAATTGAAGAAAAACTCAACCTTGCATCACAAACCATGAGCTAGTTTTTGCGTAGACAACAATAACCACAACTACTAACTACTAAGTCCCATTCAAGGCAGAGCTTCTGGATCCCCATATTTCTTGCATCAAAAATTCCTGAGACAAAGGTAGCAAATCCAGCCTCATAATTTTTTTATCTGCCAAAGAAAATCCCAGAATGTGTAGACTACTCTTGCCAAATTATCACCGAAATACCACCGGCTGCTCCAGCACTCCCCGGGATACCCAACGAGCCGCTGTCCACATTCAATTTAATCCATCCCATTTTTGGTTTGCATCAAAAGATCTCAATGTTAGATTCAGCTAGACGAGTAATGATAGGCAGAACGCAAGAGATCCACCACAGAGGTTGCCAATGAAGTAACTAATTAATAAAACAGTGAAAATATCTCATCATTTAACTCTTTCTTATCATTCAAAACAATATCGAAAGGAAAAAGGATATGATAGCACACTATCACAAAGGAGGCCTATAACTGTGGTTTTTTCCGTAGTCAAAGGAGTAGCCTATTGCTATGAATTACCTGCGATTTTCTATCCACAGCTACAAGTGTTGTCGCTAAGTCTGTAGTTACGGATTTCACACCGCAGGGACAAGGTACTCTATAGCCATGGATATTTACCTGCGAATGTTTCTGCAACAAATCTATTGTTGAGGATTTCTAACTACGAATTTTTTTCGCAACAAATCTATAGCTGCGGATATTTAACTGTGGATGTTTCCACTGTAAATCTACTGCTACGGATTATTGACTGCGATTTTTTTCCACAGCAAATCTATAGTTGCTGATTTTAAATCTATTGCTACAGATTAGTAATTGCGCTTTTTTTCCACAGCAAATTTATAGCTACGGATTTTAACTGCGAATGTTTTCGTAGTAAATCTATTGCTGCTTATTTTTAACTGCGCTTTTTTTTCCACAGCAAATCTATAGCTGTGGATTTTAACTGCGAATGTTTTTGTAGTAAATCTATTGCTGCGTATTTCTAACTGTGCTATTTTTTAAACACAAATCTATAGCTGTGGATTTTAACTGCGAACTTTTACACCCCAAAACTTATACGAATTTTGGCTACGAAATTTGTACTCCAAAATTTATAAATGCGATTTCATTGTGCTGAAATTTTTTGTGCAGCAAAATCTATAACTACAAATTTTAGATGTGTAAATTTTTACCTCAATTGTAGTTGCGCTTTTGTAATGACGAATATTTTATATAAAAAAATCTATAGTTGTGAAATTTAATTACGAATATTTTATTATGAAGACATAAATATGAGATTTTTGAGTGGTGACAATATATAAAATTAATATTTTTATTTTTATATGTTTCTATACAAATACACTTGTTTCTTGAACCTATATAACCCATTCAATGCATAATCCGAAATATCTTATATATTAAAAAACAAGCCTCAATAACAGATTGAAAGTATAGATCAAGTGTGCATTCTCATTGGCTGGGTCATTGGCACATGGGCCACACTCTGGTACAATTTCTTTCCCCAAAATTATATTTATATATATATATATATATATTTGAAAAGATATAGATTAATATATAGTAAATATACTTGGGAAAAAGAACTCTACAAGTCTGGCATAGGAAACACCCAGACTAGACATGGTGCGAAAATGCTATATATGCTCTTACGCACCCTCCTGTTGGCCCGCAAGTCTAGTGTTCCTATTTCAGACCAGCAAGGTTCTGTTGCCCATATGATTATGAGAATCCTAGCCACTTCCGCAACCATTGTGCTAGTGCATAGGCCAATGGGAGGCCACGTTGATGCATTTGGGACCATGGTGCAGTGCCATCGTATTGTGCTCGTTTGTGTAGCTAGGACTAGACAGACACAAGCAGACAGAGTTATTTTCTCATATATGTATATATATATATACACACACACACACACATACATATATAGATTTAACAATATATATATACACATATGGGGAGGTCTTTCCAATGGGAGATTGTAGTTCTTGAAGACTGTTTCCTTCAAGAAAGCAAGAAGAAAGTGATGTCTTCGCCCCTGAGTCGAGAGAATCATCAACCACAACTGGATTTAAAGTACATGCAACTTTTTTATCCTAGCTTACATAGAATTCATTATTTCAACTGTTATCATCATGTGATAAAGTATCATACAACCGTTATGTTGTCTGCATCCTCACATGATATAGTATCATACAGCCGTTATGTTGTCCGAATCATCATTTGATATAGCATCATACAACAATTATGTTGCCCATATTCCCATATAGCATAGAGATAATTTTTATCATTTCATATGGATAATTGAACCAATTTGTAGTCACATGCACTTTGCTAACCAAGTTTAGGAACATTTAGCACAACCAGCAAGACACTAATCTTGTTAATCGAGATGGAAAAGGGAGTAATTACATTAGGTTTAGGAAAAAATTTAACCAAGGAACCTTAAATTTAAATTCAGGAACTATAAATCAAAATTATGAGAAATGGAAAAACAAGAAAAGACAATAATTGGAATATTAGAACAGGAGTAGCTTGTGAAATAAGTAGTTCATTATCGTCTTTCCGAGATCAAATATTCTACTATGCTGCTATGAAGAGAAAACTACAATATAAAACAAAGTGTAGAGCTACGTTTCAGCCACATCATTTTGGAGAGTGGTAATATAATGATCATCAATCTCCTTAAGCGGATTACAAGTGTCTCTCCTTGGAGGATCGCTCACATCATCGATGACTATCTCACCTTACCCTCAGATCTATTTTAAGCACACTTTTCGGCAAGGGAACACTGTTGCAGACTCCCTTGCTAATTTTGGATCTCATAGTCGTGCTTCTCACTTTTAATCCCCCCAACTTTTCATCTCCTTTCTTTCTTGCTGACTTGGCTGGCATTTATATGCCTCGTTCTGTATCTAATGGTGCTTCTGTTCTTTTAATATAATTTATTTCTTGCATCAAAATAAAAAGTAGAGCTCAACATGAGTCATTACCCATTAGGCAACTCCATATCCTACCCAGCTAGATTGCACCAACTATTTATTGGAAAAAATAACAATTTTCCACTTGTGTACAAGTTAATGGAGTTCCACAATGATAACAAAAATATATATATATATATATAAAGTAATGACGCCGAAACAAATCAACTCAATCTACAAATGCACACCATTTTTAACGTGGAAAACCCTTTCAAGACGAAAGGGAAAAAACCACGGGACCTCGTCCAGGTAAAAACTTTCACTATAATAGTAAAGAGGTTGCAAGATCTCCTCTCTAGACAATATAGAGGCTACCAAAATATCAAGAGAAAAAATTACATCTTGGGTTACAAAGAAACTCACCAAACAAAGGTGGATTCACAAAATTATAGTACTGTCACCTTCAAACATGTCATTAAAAAATACAGAAAAGACTCAGTACCTTTCTTCCTTTCCTTGACAGAAGATAACGCCTTCTCTTCCTTCTTTCCTCCCCTCTTTCGTACTCACAAAGACCAAAGTAAAAACGAGATCTCACAAGAAGACTGCTTCATGGTTTGAGAATCAGAAATATATTTACTTTTATACATTACCCTCTCACTCCCCCACCTTTTATATGGAAACAGAAAGAGAGAGAGAGTTCAGTCAGTAACCAACTCGCATACGCAATCCACATGCAGATCTCCAAAGAAGTCTCACCACCTAACCTTTAGTGTACGGGTGAAAGAGGACTCTTAGGCAGCCTTAACTCTTGTGTGCCCCCTTCCTTCCAACACTACTATGACAAGGAATATATAGTGTTTGAATTGAAAGACTAAAATGAAAATTAAATTTCCATGGAAAGGAAAATAATAATTGTTAAGGTTCCTCCTTAATTCCCACACAAAAGATCGAGTGACCACAGTACAAGAATTGCAGAACATGAGACAACCCCAACATCAAGCCCAGGAATATATGAAAAATGGTAGGCACTTCCAGCGGCTAAAAAGCTCTGCATGACAATAAGCTGAAAGTGCAGCTGCTATTCCCTGCTAGGAGGAAGGAAATATTGAGAGAAGGATAAAAAAGGAACATAAATTCAATGTCAAGCAAGATATGCAAATAAGCCAACACTGAAAAATTATATGTTTCCCCCTTCAACCGAAACTTCTTTCCTTTGTTTTTTAATAATTTGTTCTCTTTTTTCAATTCACTATCACACAAAGCAAACGATCAGGACAATGTCTACTTCAGATATGTCTAGAGCATAGTATAATATGAAGTATCAAAGATGTAAAACCAACATTGTACTGTTGAATGGAACAAAGAGAGTGAAAGGAGAGATATTCAGTGTTTATATCCTCTGAAGTATATGTTGGTCTATTATATATTCCTTCTCCATGATTCCATTGCCGCCTAGACAAGAGAAGGGAATAGTTTGTTACCCCATTGACAGGAGACGCGCCTCATTTGACATAAGCAAAACATTAGGGAGACATCAGCCATTTCCTACCGGGGATATCCTTCAATGCCTGTGGAGGAGGGATACTGGAGCACTAGAGATGACTGTTTTACCGGCAGCCAGCTAATCAATGATAAGGTATTAGGGTCTGAATCTTTTTTTTTTTTACAGAATCAATGATAAGGAAGGTAGTCCATTGAAAACCTCCTTTGGGAGATTTAACTAAATTTATAGTTAATTGCTGTTCTTGAGGCAATCCAGGGAAATCAGGAATTTGAGCTGTTTAATTAGACTTTAAGATAGTACCATGTTGGTTTTTTGCTGCAAAAGAAGAATTATTGACTGAGATATAGCTGAAGAAGATTCAACAAATGACACTGGATTGGTCAGGAATACAAGGGAGGAACCTTTGCACTATACTTAGCTTATAATATTCACTGCAATGGCAGTGAATCTCATTTTTATGTGATCCAAAGCAAATTCTATACTAAGTTGACTCTGTTCTTAGTAGATACAGTCATAAACATCCAATCAGTAAGCTTTTCCTTTGCAACTCTGAAATGAAGGTGATTGAATATGTAGGTCAATTTCAATTTTGGCATCTTCTTACCAATGGCATCTCGAACACCATTTTTTCCAAGAAATACCCGCTACACAAGTCATATATTAGAGAAACAATGGAACAATATTTTTTTCTACCTAAAGGTCAGCAAAAGATTCTATTAATAATAGATTAGGATGTACAAAAGATTAAAATCTATGCATACCTAAGTGGGAACAAATACATAATTGATTTAATACTCCACCTTCGGCATGGCCATCAACAAAACTTAAGACAACCAAAGAAAACTCAGATGACTCATGTACCTTTGGCATAGCCATCAGCCGAACCATGAGTATCACATGGATGATGCAGTTTCCCAACTGTCAAAGATAACAAATCGATAATCAACCTTCAAATAAATGCAGATATAAACGGAACCAGTACTAATCCCAACTATTTTAATTAGAATTTTCTCGTCCTTAAATGTAGTTTAGTTTCAAGAAAAATATTGCATAAGCATGAATTTTAAAGATGTCACTTTATTTGTATATATGCACCATAAGAACATATACCTATTTTCTGAAATTTTCTACATAACTTTTCCATAACATAAAACATGATAGATCTAAGTATTTATGAAACAATGTAAACATTTCATGAAACACATGGAAATAATCTTCTAAACTTTAAAACCATGAATTCCTTTTTTTCAGTCATAGATATACACGGCCAACTGAAAACATAAGTGTGAGGCATCTCGTGTATCAAATAGTCACAGTCCAGGATCTCATAACCATGACCTACGTGGCACACATACACGAAACCATGGGCTAGATGGCAGACACGATGAAACATGGGTTAGGTGGCACATCATATCACAACTCATCCCATCCTAAATGGGCCATTCTACTGGTTAAGAGAGGAACATAAACATACATGTATGCCTCATCTAACGCCTAACCCCCTGTTGGAAAGGATTATAATCATGTCATATAGTCATTCATATAAATAATGTTTAAAATCAATTATAAGATCAAAAAAATACATTTATAAAGTATTCTATATAATCATAGCATAAATTCATATTCTTTTAAGAAAACTCTATGTCTATATATATATAATTGCTAATGATCAGCAAAATATAATTGAAAGAAAAAATACATCCAAGCATCCCCAAACGGAACAAATACAAAACAGTTACTTTAATTCTCCACCACCAATAAATCTATATCTTGGGTGCTGCAAAAAGTCCCACTTTATGTCATTGAAAATAAATGTTGGACCTGAATCCCAAGTTTCTGATCTATAGAACTTTACAGCATGTTTCGCAAACAAACAACAATACAATTGATTTCTCGGGATAATTTAACATAAGTAAAGATATTTATAAATACATATGTGGATCATGTCAAGTTCCACTTACATGTCAATCAATTAACTCGAAAATTTCAGCTGGGGTTTCACTCACTTCAGGGCACTACTACCTATACAAGCATACAACAATGCCTTAGGGTTCTATTCCATATAGAGAGTCCAACTAAATCTAACCCTGAACATTTTCCATTCATAGTTACAAATTCTTTCAATACATATGTCCAATTACAATTTATAAACAATAAAACCAATTTAAAATCCTATAGCCAAATAATGGTTAAAGTCCAACTGATATATCTTCTTCTTTCTTTTACTCCAAGACAAAACACAGTTCCTTCTCTCCTTTCTTTCTTCTCCTAAATTTTCTTTTTCTTTTCTTCTCCATTTATTCCTTCTTTTTAGGATAGTACACACACCTCTCTCCCTCTCTAGAGGTTTCCCTTTCTGCCTCTCCTTCTCCCTATTTGTACTCTGGCTCTCTCCTTGTTTTCTTTCCTTCTTTCTTTTTTTTTGCTAAAAGTCAGCAATTGAATTAATAAAAAGAAGGAAAGAGATATACAATACCACTTCAAAACCCTGCTTCACCTTTGGCATGGCCATCAGAAAAACAGAGCTTCGAAGGCAAAAAAATCAAGGCTCTTTAGAAAACTACTTTACCTTCTGTATAGCCATCAGCAAAAACAGAAATCTAATGCCAGCAAATAGGAATAAAAATAAATAAAAAAATACAGAATTGAAACTTACCTAAAGTGAACCTCTTTTACAATAAATACGTCTCTCCCTCTCCTTCTCCTCTCTTTCTTCTGATGCGGAAGTCGCAAATGACTTCCTCTTTCTTTTTTTTTCTTTTTTTTTTTTATCCAGCGTCTGAACACCTTACAACCTTGAATTATTCATATTCCCTCTGTATCCAAAAAATGATACATTAGATAAGCTTGATAGAAAAGATAACTAAAGCATAAGATAAGGAACATGATAATCCGACAACATAACATTTCCTCATTTACAATAATATCTTATACAACCAAATTGAGTCTATGTTACAATGGAAGAGAAGCGGTAGGCGAAAAAGGAACCCCTTGGAATCAATCATCACTACAACATGAGGCTGAAACAAAAAGGCAGCCTTTGCGGGTTCCTTCAACTTTAACTACCACTTCCAAGTTCCAAAATAAGAAAATGATTAGACTGACTTAAATTGACAAAAGCAAAACCTCATTTAGTAAGATTAAAATCATATAACTAATAATTCTAAGCATACGTATTAAAATAGATAAATCATAATTACAAAAGTTTTCAGAAAAGAATCACCTCCAAAGAAATAAAGATCTCTCTATGGTCTACACAGTGAGGACTTTAGCCATGCCATCCCTATCAAAAGCCCAAAAGGATGATATAGTTTTGGAATGAAATGGATTGATAACCATGAAATTAACAAAATGCTAACCTTGAGATTTATTGTTTAATTTTGATTGTGGTCTTAAACGAATCGCGTCAGTCCCCTGTTGGTCAAATGAGCCGTCGATCATAATTATTGTATTTCAATAGCATTTAGGTCACCTACAGTAATTGTATGAAAATTCTCCACAAATGATGGTTGGAGAAAAAGTAGCTTTTTTGATACTTGATGCATATTTGGGCGGGATTGTGGGTGATTGCGTAAACATGCAAGTGCTATTCTCACAATAGAAACCACATCCTTTGCAACATTTTGGTCTGATGGAAAGGTGAGGCATGGGTCTAACATGTCCCTTAGTAGAATCTTTTGGCCAACTAATGATGTTAAGGATGAGATGAGCTCCCTTGGATGCTTTCCCATAATTGTTTCTAATGCCACTACTCCGAAACTATATACATCACACTTCTCAGTTATAGCCATGGTGTATGCAAGCTCTGCAAGGTCAGAAAAGAAAGAGGCTGAGTGAAAATGTATAAATAGGACAACAAATACATTTTGATAGAAACAAGAAACTGCAATATATTTTAAATGATGAATATGGTAGAGCATGGTCTGCACTCATCAATTATCAATTTTAAACTCAAATCTAGTTATGGGGAAGTGTTTCCTAGGCGGGGAGCCTGGTCACTGCGTGTGCACATACTAGGGCCAATGGGAGCACGCGAGAAAGCATCAATAAGGCATCATTTTGTATTTCATGGGGGATAGAGCAGTCATTTCACCCCCATGTGTCTGGGCACAGGGGCCATGCTCCCCGTGCCCCCCCCTGAAACAGAAACCACTTTCCCTTAAGTTATTTACCTTGTATCTATGCACCTCTTGGTATCCATGCACCCTCTCTGTAATCATAAAACTTTTAATAATTCATTTTGCCACCAAGAAAACTCTGTGAGGCTGAAACATCAAATGTGAATAAGAGACTTGGGATCTACCTCTCCACAAAATTTGGGGCCCATCCAATAAAGTATATGGCTAAAAAGTGTGGCTCATATAGAGATGTCCTCTCTATGGCTTTGGAAGAAACTTGTGCCCAATATTTCTCCATTAATATTGAGCATTGTGGCCTTTAATATATATATATATATATATATTTATGCACTATGCCTAGTGAATATAACGCTTCACTACTTGCCACTTGGCAAGACATGGGTTAGTCCATGTGAAATATTTTGTACTCATTCTAATTTATATAATGCATTAACTTCAGTAAAAAATAATCTAAATGGTATTTACTGATGGAAAATTTAATAATTTCTCATGTAACATATAAATAACAAACAATAGGACATGGCAATATTCATCCTATTATTCTAAAATGATTGTAATTAAAAGAAAATAAAATATAATTTTTTAATCAAAGTCCTATGATTGTGAACTAAATCTTTCAAAGTTCAAACATTATATTTTTCACTATAATAATTTGATGCTCCCCTTGGACTTGAAGGTATAAGATGCAAACACATTATCTTTTCCTTTTTCAATACTAAGATGGAAAATACTTTAATGGCCCAATTCAGTAAAAATAAAGAAACCTCAAACTACAATAAAAAAAATTTAGTATATAGCATTGAAAATTTTAAATACCTGGAGCAATATATCCATGAGTTCCTTTAAGTGACGTCCAATTAGATGAGTCTGGCTTTAATAATCTTGCAACGCCAAAATCAGATACATGAGCCTCAAGGTCCAAGTCTAGTAATATATTTTTGCTTGAAATATCCCGATGAATTATTGGGGGAATGCAATCATGATGCAAGTAAGACAAAGCATTGGCCACACTTTTGATGGCATTCACTCTTTTCTGCCAATCAAACTCAATAGCCTCTGCTTGATTGCTTAAGATACGTGCTATGCTTCCTTTTTGCATGTACTCATAAACAAGAAATATGCATCGTGGATGAGAGCAGAATCCATAAAGTTTGACAATGTTTCGATGCCTTATTTCTGTTAACACACGAATCTCATTCCCAAAGCTTTCATCATCAACTATCATCTCACCTTCCAACGGATGGAACTTCTTCAACGCAACTATATGGCCTGTAGGTAGCACTGCTTTGTAAACACTCCCATAAGTTCCAATTCCAATGCAATATTTGATATCAAAACCCTCTGTTGCTTGAATAATATCCTCATAAGAAATCTTGCCATTGAAATTCCATATTGAAAAGATATTGCCATGGTTTCTTCTTGCCTCTTCTATATTCCCTTTTTTCACTTTTTTTCGCAAGAGGAAGAAAATACCAATAATTGCAAATATTAGGAACAAAAGTCCTATCAAAGAAGCAACGATGGATATGACGACTTTATGTCCATTTTTTTTCAATCCTTTGCTTGTAAGAGATGGATTGCAAGGAAGTAGACCTTGAAGTTCACCACATAACCCCTTATTGTTTCTAAATGCTTGAGGTGAAGAAGCATTTCTAAAAACCCTAGTGTTGGGAACAACACCCTCTAACTCATTGTAGGATAGATCAAGAGATACTAAGCTAACCATATTTTCAAGAGAAAAAGGTATTGAGCCGGTGATCATATTATGGGATAGATTCAAAATTTCCAGCATCATCAAATTCCCAAGCTCTGGTGGTATCGGTCCACTGATTGAGTTATGACTAAGGTCCAATTGAACTTGTAGGTATACAAGATCACCAATTTGAGATGGAATGCTTCCATTCAATGAATTATAGCTCAAATTTAATGACAACAATTTGGAGCATTGACCAAGTTGTGTCGGGATTGATCCAGTTAACTTGTTTGCCGAGAGGTCAAGAAGCTCCAAATTGATTAATTTATCCATTTCAACTGGTACATGCCCTGAAATATTGTTGCCACTTATATTCAAGTGGAACAAATTGGATAAGCTACCAAATTCCTTTGGAATCTCCCCAGCAAGTTTGTTGAAAGAAAGGTCAAGTAGTCCAAGTCGTGTTAACTGACCAATCTCAGGTGGTATCTTCCCACTAATATTGTTTCCAGAAATCTTTAGCTCTGACAAATTCTTACATTCTCCGCAGTTTGGTAAGAGCTCACCATATAGTCTATTGTGACTCATATCAATGAAATAAAGATGTGGATGTACACCAAAACTATCAGTTATATTTCCAAAAAATAGGTTGTTATCAAGTCGAACTCTTGTTAAGCTTGTGCAATTTCTAAAGTCTGGAATAGGACCCATGAGATTATTGTTATCAACCGTTAATAATTGAAGTGATCGTCCTTGGCATATTTGTTGCGGTAGGCTTCCAGATAATTGGTTGTCATACAAATTGAGCCACTCTAGTCTACTTAAATTAGCCAGAGAATGAAGGAGTGGACCACTAAGTTTGTTTTGAGATAGGTCCAATTCAACCAGATTTTTCATTTCTCCGATTTCAGAAGGCACTGGACCAGATAATTGATTTGAACCCAGATAGAGGGTCTCTAGTCTAGTTAAATTAGACAGAGAATGAGGGATTGGACCAATGAGGCTGTTTTCAGATAGCTCCAAGTCAATAAGATTTTTCATATCTCCGATTTCAGAAGGCATTGGACCAGATAATTGATTCGAATACAAATAGAGGGTCTCTAGTCTAGTTAAATTAGCCAGAGAATTAGGGATTGGACCACTGAGGTTGTTTTGTTGTAATGCCAAGTCAACCAGATTTTTCATATCTCCGATTTCAGAAGGCACAGGACCAGATAATTGATTGTCATACAAATGGAGACTCTTCAGTCTAGTTAAATTAGCCAGAGAATAAGGGATTGGACCACTGAGGTTGTTTTGTTGTAATGCCAAGTGAACCAGATTTTTCATATCTCCAATTTCAGAAGGCATTGGACCAGATAATTGATTCGAATACAAATAGAGGGTCTCTAGTCTAGTTAAATTAGACAGAGAATGAGGGATTGGACCACTCAGGTTGTTTTCAGATAGCCCCAAGTCAATCAGATTTTTCATATCTCTGATTTCAGAAGGCATTGGACCAGATAATTGATTGCCATGCAAATAGAGGGTCTCTAGTCTAGTTAAATTAGCCAGAGAATTGGGGATTGGATCACTGAGGTTGTTCGTATCTAGGTCCAACATAACCAAATTTACCAGATTTCCCATTGCGTAAGGTATTGGACCGCTGAGTTCATTGCCACTGAGATCGAGGTGGGTGATCAGTTTGGAGAGTCTACCAATTTGATCTGGTATGGGTCCTGTGAGTCCATTGAGGCTGAGATTGAGAAGGAAGAGATTGGGAAAGGAAGAGAAGGTGAAGTTGTGAAGCGTACCTTGCAGCTCCAGTCCTGGAAGGCTAATCTCAACCACGCTGGTTCGGGCTTTGTTACAAGTTATACCAAACCAGTTGCAGCAGGGGATTGGTGCTGAGGATGATGATGTAAGCTTCCAAGAACGGAGAGCAGGGACAGAGTAGTTTTGGAGAGTGGCTTTCCATTTGAGTAGAGCCTCTGTTTCACTTGATGACTGCGAGGAAGAGACCCCTAATCCACTACCAAACGCAGAGGAAGTACTGAGGAATAAGATGATAAGGCAAAGATAGAAAAACGACATTAATGGAGTCGGAGAAGTAGTGGGAGAAGAACGGGTGGATGAGTAGTAAGCCATGGGAGAATTCAAGTCCAGTGAATCAACCATACATACATATGTTGTGAAATAAGGCCGATTCAACAGATGCCTATCCGAATTTACGAACAATAAGCATATTCGAGTTGAATTGAGAGCAACCATGGAAACATCACTTCTATATTCGAAAAAAGAAAATGACAGAAAAATATTCATTTCGAAGAAAGCCATATGTACAAGGGTTCGCAAGATGCTGATTGTCATGCCTTCTTGTTCCAACAGCTTGGTATCAACCAATTAAACCGTCCAGAAAACTTCACAATGAAAATAATATTTCATCCCACTATCATGAAAAGGAAAACTGATAGGGAAGTGGCAACTTAATACCAAAATTAGTCCTCCTCTAAATTGATGGAGTCCTTGAACTTTATATACAAAAATTTCTTTAGTTCAGCCATCTGTGCAAGCACTGAATCCTTTTCTTCCTCCATCTTCTCCAAGTTCTTACTAGTCACCTCTTTCACCTGCTTATGAGTAGTAAGTCATACCATTATGTTGTCATCTTGATTGCTAATTTATAGAGAAGAACTGGTGATATCTTGTTTTTTTTAAGACAATTCAGTCTCTATTGTCGCATTTACTTGTTGCAGACTTTTGAAGCCTTCATAAATTGTGTGGGACCTTTTGTTAACAGTCCATGTCGTTCATAAGGAATTTATGGATTTGGTCGTGACCGTGATCCGTGGATTCGTATTTGAACGGTCAAGACTCAGGATCATTTTAAACCGATACTGATCCAATCAATCTGGACGTCCATTTCAATAATAAATAAATAAATAAAACAATATAAAAATTCAATTAAAATTGAAAGACACGTAACGAAAAAGTAGCTGTTTGAATAAAAAAAAATTTAAAACCTTAAAAAACTATTCAAACCCAAATACTTTATAAATGGTCTTGATTTCATAATTGATTCAAGTCAAAATATATGGCGGAGGTCACTTTTACTCCATTAAATTGACACCATCCAACAAAATTGATCCAACCATGTAATCATTAGTCAAGATATCAGCCTAGAGCTCCATAATTTCTAATATTAAATTAAACTTCTTATTCCTTCATTAGTCAAGACGTTCCCAACGGGTAACAGGTCAAACTGTTCTATTTGGTTATTCTAAATTGTTGAAGTATAAAACTGATTGAGAAGACTGGGTCTGAGTATGGCGCAAACTGTTGAATACCCAAGGTCCTTTCTCTTGGGCTTGGGGTATAAGGAGATGATAACGAAGCCAAGAATGAGGGTTCTAATTAGAAAGAAGACCCGATCTCAACCGAAGAAGTAGAATCACAGTTACAATCATAGTCCCCATATCGTTGCAAGATTGCAACAAGGCATTCCCAATGGACTATGGGTCAAGTTGTTCTATTTGATTATTCTAATTTTTGAAGTATAAATTTGATCATTGCCAAACTTATCTTATTTTACATAGAGAAAATCACAAAAAGATAAAAAGATAAAAGGTTGATCTTTTACAGTTTTTATTTTTTATTTATTTTTTATTTTTTTTTATTTTTTTTTCAAGGGCCTGCCTATTAGGGCCATACAAGAAACCCACGGAAGAATCAAAGGACCCAGTAAGGGGAAAAGATGGAGACTTAAGAGGACCATACATTTTTTGGAAAACTGAAAAGAGTATATAGTGGGGCTAATGGAATTGCCTTTTCTAGATGCACCAGGGGAACTTGATCCACAAAGGCACTGACCAAGTCCCTGGGAAATCACCAACATCATTATAAAACTTGGGATCGGTCTTGACTAATACTGATTCAGAAAACTCGGCGTGGGAATATAACTGAAACCATTTATTCGAACCAGAATCAACCGTTTATGATCAAATCAAATCTCACCATATAAATATGACCCGATTCTGGTTTTGTAGGTCAATTTCTTGGTTTGCTTTGATTTAGAACGCAAAATCGATGATTAACCGCTACCAATGGTGTTATCATGTTAACGTGTTTTACTATGTTGATGGACCAACCAAAAATAATAAAAAAATGTGTTTTAATGGGTTACTTCCATATTTGATGAGATACAAGTTGTGAAATAACATATTTAATTTTTGTCTTTTTTTTTTTTAACCAATACAATTATAAATCCCATCACTTCTCAATACAAATTGAATTTGATAACTATTTTTTAAAATCGACACTATAAACCGCATGTAAACCAATTATAAACCGAGTATCAAAAACTGATTAGAAACTGATAAAACCAAAATCGGATAAAAATGATTCTGATTTCAGCAATTATTAACGAAAAAGAATTGGTTTGAGACTCTATTATTATGTCTTTGTCCCGGCACTCCCCTGGAGTGTAGTGTTTCCCCATGAGGCCACCCAAAAGTAGTCCGCTGGTGTCCTTTTAGTATTGTGCCATTCCATTTAGATCAACGAATCCCCAACATTTTGGACCATTGTGATTCAATACTCTCTCTCTCTCTCCAAAAAAAAAAATCTTTTCCTTTCTCTCTTCATTAAGTTGGCACTATCTAACAAAATTGATCCAACCTTGTAATCATTAGTCAAAATATCATCCTAAAGCCCTTTCTCATATATAGTATGCAACTTAAAATTCAATTCTATCTTGATTTCTCCATTTGAATTAAAGAAAAAAAAAACGTTACTTTAGATTATATTATTCTTCCAAGAAATTCAATCCGCTAAAATCTCAATCCAACCCGCTTACTTGACTCTACACTTAAATAAAAAAGACACGAAAAGACCATACTGTCCCAACCCAATTCTTCAACACGGCATTGGATTCACAATTGGGTACTGTGTGTTTTCGTTTGTCGTTCTGAAGAGATCATTCCTTTTGTATGAATGCTAATTTATTCCTTACCAAAAAAAAAATATATTGATTTTTCTAATTTATACTGTATGTATTGGAATCAATTATACATACATACCATTATGTTGTCATCTTGATTGATATTTTATAGAGAGGCCAGGTGATATCTTGTGTTTTGAAGTCCTATCGATAACACACGAAGACAATTCACTCTCTATTGTCACATTTACTTGTTGCGGACTTTTGAAGTGTTCATAAACTGTGTGGGACCTTTGGTCGTGAGGTTTTGGAAGAGAGAGAGAGACTTCGTTCCATTGGTTTTGGTTTCTTTATCTTATTAAATGCTATCTATATATTCTTTGATGTGGACGAGGAGGGGCTGGCTGCAGGGGATCAATCTCCATTTCTAGATTCTACTTCAGACAATTAATCAATTTCTGAATTTCCTTCCTTCCATTGGTTCCATTTTTTTTTTTCAACTTGTCCAGTGTCAGTGACCTGACCCAAACCCATCCATCTCCATCCCCATGATAGGTATGTAGAAACTGCATTAACTGCCTATAACCATGAATTCGGATATTTAGAGGTATGGAGAACCCTAGCCAATCACGAATGACCATGCTGTCCTCAAATATATGGTACACTTCTTGACTTTTTTGAAATTTGTAGATGCATAGAGAGTGAGATAAGGGATCTTTATTTTGGATTTTGATAATACGTTTTATTCAGTATTAGTTTCTCAACCATTTGCCATATTGGAGCTTCTCCCCCCACGACCCGAACCCCCAAACAAGGAAGTCTTGTGTTTGACGCAGCAACGAGTAGTATTTTGCTGTTCCGTTTGGACCAGCGCATCAACAACATTCTGGACCTTCGGACCTGAGCAGTTAAAAGATTAAAAAAAAAAGAAGAAGAAGAAGATGAAGAAGCAACTAGACTACAAAGAGTGGTGATTGGACACCGGATCCAATCACATTAGGGGGAATGGGCATCTAGATCATTTATGAAAATTCATGGGGTGGGTTAGCATTATTGCAGAGGATACCATGGATACCCCAACATAAGAATGTATACTGATGAGGTCAAGGAATACGTCTCATGATATTGTCTGTTCTAGGTTATTTGTTGAATTAAGCTAGCTTAATGTCACCCTCACGGTTTTAAAAGGCTTCATGAGAGAGTGAGGACTCCAATCCTTATATGGACCACAATCTTCCCTTTATTCACTAATGTAAGACTATGTTAGTTGCCATGTGGCTAGTTTTTTACCCACAATAGAGGCACCCAGTGAAATGAAGAGTGTGTTGTTAGTTTTACCCGCTTGAATATGGTTCCCATAGATGGCGCCAATGATGAGATTAGAGAATATATCTCATGATATTGTCTGCTCTAGGCTCCCCGCTGATGCTAACTTAATGTCGTCCTCACAATTTTTAAGATGCGGCATTAGGTACATGGACCACGATCTTTCTTCACTCATCGATGTGAGACTATACTAGTCGCCTTGTGGCTAGTTTTTACCCACAAGATATACCAAGGGAGTTGCATGGGTTAGGTAAGCATTATTGCAGAGGGTACCAATCAAAGATACCCCAAGATAGGCATATATACGAAGGGATGGGAAAGCATTAATATCCAAATTCATATCAGACCTAGTATATCCATTGTGTTGTCTAAATCTAATTCAACGTTTGAAGAATATTTCATTTGTGTATACAAGTCTGTATCTTCCATGGGTCAACACAAACGCACAACCGGCATCCAACGCTGAACCACATGCTTAAAATATACTGTGGAGGTTATTTTTTCTCTATGCTTCCATCTAGTACTTACTCTATTAAGTTGGCTTAATGCAATAAAATTTATCCAATTCAAAATATATAGTAGAGATTTTTTTTTTTTTGGTGAGAGCATATGTTGGATTTTGATAATATATTTTAGTCTTACTGCCCGGTCGGATTTCTCTAACTTGTCATCTATGCATTTCTCAACTATTTGCCATTGGAGAGTCTCGCCCCATGGCCGCCTCTAACAAGGAAGTCTTGCATTTGACGCAACCACTAGTAGTATTATGCGATTCCGTTTGGACCAGTGCATCCGTACAACATTCTAGACCATTGGATTTGAGCAATTAGAGGAAAAAAAAAAAGATAGAAAGAAAGAGCGACAAAACTACAAGAATGGTGATTGGACACCTGATCCAATCACATAAAGGAAAATGGGCATTTAGATCATTTATGACAATATATGGTTTGGGTAGGCATTATTTGAAATGAAATACGACATGCAAGGATTGATTAAATAAATAAATAATTGGTTAAAATAGAATCAAAAAGAGGTTAAACATCAAACATTCAAGCCCACAGCCAAAAATATATAAGAAAATTCAGTTTTTTTTTTTTTTTTTTTACTTGCGTTTTTTCAAGTTTTCCCTTTGTCTTATTCTTAAAAATTATTATTTAACATAGGAGTAAAAAGTGATTTTCAAAAAGTTCAAAGTCATTCGATACAGCATTTAATATAGGACTGAGTTTTCATAAGACCACGGTGAATGGGCATCTATTTTTCTACTAAAAAAAAAGGGCATCCGTTCTTCGTGACTCATTGACACCGTGCAATAGGGGGAGAGATACGGGGAGAGGGGGGTCAAATCAGAACCATCTAATCTTTCACTGAGCAGTGAAAGAAAATTGCCTTTTAACACAGATTTTATTTGCAAGCCATTTTTGTCAGTTAATTATATAACTTTTAGAAATAAAACAAAGAGTAAAAAGACTAAGATAACAATCTTGTTGTAACTAACCTTCGTTATAACATAAAATATGACGTTCAGTTTTTTCTAAGCCTTTTCTTGAAGTTAGTAAAAGGGACATCTTGGTTAACGAAAAAAAAAAAAAATGTAAAAGGAACTCACATGTGTAATTTTTCCACAGGGAAGGGATTCACTTTCTTTTTGTCGCATGAAAAAACGGTAAGTCAATAGGCCAAAGGCTTGACTATTCCCCAAGTCCATCTGATCCTGTAATCACTGGATCGAGTCGTTAACTAAAAAAATCCAATTAATCCCGTTGTGAGTGATTTAAAAGGTGCTGCCAAGGTGATTCGAAACCAGTTCATATGTATTCCGAGGTGTCATGACTCCGATCAAATCACTGTTAGACCAATCCCTTGGGGTTTACCCACAATAGTCTTGAATTGATTGAATCATTTGATTTGCCATCCGTGATTGATTTTAGAGGTTTCTTCAGCTGAGAAGAGATATAGTTGGTTGTATACCATAAATGTAATCCCAATCCCACGGTTGTTATAGAGTTGGAACTATTACTACGTTTTTGTCAATGTGGAGCCATGGATGAATTCCCTGCCCTGGCACTCCCTCGGACCGTAGCATCTCCCCACCTAACCCAAACAAGTAGTCCACTGGCCTCCTCGTGGTATGCCATTCAGTATGGACCATCGGATCTGATCAATTAACAAAAAGAAAGCAACAAGAAAACAAAGAGTGGTTAAGCCTATGTTTGGTTGTAAGGAGAATAAAAGGGAATGGAAGTGAAATTTTCATACTTAAAAAAGAAATATATGTAATCATTACCCATGTGACTTTACCATTAACTTAAAATCATTCCATATTTGGTTATAAAATTTCACTTTACTTTACATCCAAAACCCTTTGCTATAATATGTAAAATAAAAATTACATGTAAAATACATTATTATTAAGAAAAAAATGACAGACATGCTAACAGGATACCTAGGTATCAGGTATGCCAGCAAGTATTGACTGTTGGATTAGAATGGTCAAATCTACACCGTTAGGTATTTGTTGTCTTAACCTAAGCTACCTAGCCCTGACTCTCTACCGTAACTCTTCTTCTCCCTCATTATCTCCGACTTCCCCTCTCTCTTCCACAAATTCCGTCGCCCCCGATGTCCCTATCTCCGGCTTGTCGTTCACTGTCGAGGAAAGCTTCTCAAACTGAATTGGATCTAACGTATGACCATATGAGAAAGAAAGAAGAAGATCGGATTCACCACTGCTTTCGGAATTGAAGAAAAAGAAAACTTCCGAGAGGGTTTTAGTTTTATACTTACTGTGGTCAAAGAAATCCATTGTAGTAACAATGGAAAAGGCCTGAAATATTGTGATTTGCAGAAGGCACGGCAAAATAAATGCCGATTGGAGCAGCGGAGAAGGAAATTGGAAGAATTTTTTAGTCCTCGAGTCGGGGAGAAGAGGAGATAGAAGGGCATGCAAGGATAGGCTAAATCTCACCGGATTCCTATAATTTGGGTGGAGATCTTGTTCTGTGTTGTCCGATTTGGATCCTATAATTGGATATGTTCAGAATCCTATTATAGAAGGATCAAATTCATTTATGTGATTCTGCTTTCGAAGACATACAGAAGGAGAATCAGAATGAGAGACTGAAAAATGTAGTTATGAAATAAGAAAACAAATTCCACAGCTAGAGACAAAGATACAATGACCAGAGACCAAAATTCTAAGCAATCAACACAAACTTTTAGGATCTTAGTTCAAGTAACTGGCTCAACATAAGTAATAGAATTTTGATTATCCACATTAAAAGGACACACTCAAATGCACGAGGCTCCCACCATTGTGTGATTTGGAGAGATTCATAATGTGAACAGCCTTACCCTATTTCACTGAAGGGCCATAATTTTTGTCTGTCCATGTTATTAGTGTTGTTTAGTAGAAAATCAATGACATCATCAACACTCAAGATATTTCGAGCTACAAAGTAACAGCCTTAAATTTTCAACATTTAGTGGGAGTGCATCCTAGCTCAGAAATGGGGAATGCATCCTATGTGGGCTGAGAGGAGTTAGTTTTGTTTGAGCTGGTCTTGGTGGGGAGCTCTTGATCTCCTTGCTATTGTTGGGTGTTTCTTTTTGTTTGTTGGCCTTTTGGCCTTAGTCTTTGGAGCTCTCTTAGTCTTGGGTTCCCTTGTCCCAAGTTTTGGTTAGCTGCTTTGTTTTGTATGGTTCTTCTTCCCCCTTCGCAATAAATTTATATATAAATTTATATATATATATATATATATATTGATTGAAGCACACACAATTGAGATTACCCAGGAGACCAACCATTTCAAATCACACCCATATCCATTCCAGATCAGACCGTATCTTCTCAAGAAAATCTCTACAGATCGAAGGGCCCAACAAAGAACCTGCTGCAGACGATAAGAGAGATTGATGGGAGCAGACCCCTTCAATGCTAGCCTTTTGGGTATGCACTATACAGAGCTACATCCATGGCAGTGCATCTTGAATCCTGTTAGTATATCCTCTCTAATAGAACCATATATCCATCCAACCTGGTTCAAACTTGAGTAATTATGGGATGAAGCCGAATAATTAAACTTTTCTTCATAAGAAGGCTCACCCCATTCTGTTCTATCTTCATAACAGCGACTATAACATGGATAGATTCTTTTAAGAGAGATGAAGAACTGGCCTCCTTGTGGAACTCCGCCATCTTCTAAGAGTTTGGAAGCTATGAACATAGGAGACTGCCCAAAATTTTTCTCAATCTTTGTTTGGGATATGAGGGACAATTTTACACTATCTATTCCTGTCATGGGCACACTGGTTAGTATAACCAAAGTAGAGATAAAATCAGCTGAAGAACCAATACTGTGAAAATGCAACTGATTACCTTCAATCGCCTCTTCAAAATTTTCTTGTCATGGGCACACTATCTATGAAGTTTCTCTTTTCTTTATTTTCTTCTTCTTCTTCTTTTGGCTATCTAGGCCAGCAGTTGCATGTCTTTCCAAGTCATCATATTCTAACATATATTGTGTTCCCCGGATCCCATCAAGTCCTTTCATATAGACATTATTTGTTTAAACATGAATGAGGAAAAAAAAA
>NW_024868883.1:26746-52051 GCF_013358625.1 Macadamia integrifolia
GGAACGAAAAGTCAAAACTCGGAAATAAGAACCACATGCTTCGTGAGGTGAAGGTCTCTTACCAACTCTGCTACCCCTTGAGGTTCTTAATTAGAAGTTAGAAGTTGGAACCATGGTTCTTACATCAAAGACTTTACAAAAAGAGATCAACTATCTAGCTTCTGCAGAGCTTGGCACATCAATCTTAGCAAATAGCAATACAATTAATTTTTTTATTTTATTATTATTATTATTTTTTTCATATTCTGAGGGTTAGTTTATCGAGAAATTTAGCTTTGAAGAGTGGAGAGAGGGAAAAATATCCTCCGCAGGGAGGCTAAGGAGAGGTGAGGTGTAGTGAAGCACAGAATTGCAACACGTGGTGGGGCCTGAGAAGCCTCGCCCGAACCCAACTTACGCGCGACCTATTTCAGTTGCAAGGAGCCGGAAACCCAACCTTCTTGCACACACCAAATCTTCCATTGAAACTGCCACTCCTGAATGGGCCTGGGTCTGAGAACGAATCTCATTTTTTATCCTTGCAACGCAAAAGTGTTCAGAAACGTACACAACTTCATAACGCCTAGAGTTCCTCTCCATCCAAATAAAAACAGGAATCAGCACAAAACCCTTATTCCACACTGCTTTAAACAACACTGATTTTGCTTGAAGCTTCCACCACGAGATCAACTGAACATCT
Source organism: Macadamia integrifolia (assembly GCF_013358625.1). NCBI lineage: Eukaryota > Viridiplantae > Streptophyta > Magnoliopsida > Proteales > Proteaceae > Macadamia > Macadamia integrifolia. The sequence goes on from NW_024868883.1 coordinate 27,426, forward strand.
CCTGCAAAGTTTGGCCACAGCACACCAAAGCATTGATAAAACAAGTTCCAAAGCGATACTGCAAATTTACACTCATAAAATAAATGGGTTTTAGATTCCTTCACCTTGCCACATAGATCACATCTAGAAAGCAATGGGATCCCCCTCCTTTTCAAGTTTTCTTCTATAGCCAACTTATTTCTGATCCATCTCCATCCGAAAACAGCTTGACGTGGTTAAATAGCAGACTGACACACCAAAAATGACCAACCCAACATAGCCGACCTCCTTCTACTGACCTCCCAAGCAGACTTTATTGTGAGCACACCCACCGATGATGGACACCAAAGACACACATCCTCCATACCGAAAATATGGATAGACCTCACTTGCTCAAGAATTTCAGTCATGAAGCCAGACACCACCTGAGGAAAATTCCACCTTGCATTTTGAATGAAATCTGAGACCTTTGCCAGTGTTCACGAAAATACCACCATTAGACATCAACCTTTCTTCAATGGAGGTTTGATCCAGCCACCTGTCCTTCCAAAAGTCTATTTTTTTACCACTGCCTACTGTCCATTGCTCGTTTGAAGCCACAAAGTTCCAGACTTTCTTGATCCCTGGCCAAATTGAAGAAGAGATACGACCAGACTTCAAAGATCTATCAGCTTTGAGAAATCGAGCTCGAAAGAACTTACTCATGGAAGATTCATCATGCTTAATCTGCCAAGTCAACTTTGCTAGACAAGCAAATTTAACATCGGGCAGCCTACGAATACCCAATCCTCCTTCTTGTTTTGGTTTGCAGACATCGTCCCATTTCACCACAATTTTCTTTACCACCTCCAAATCACTAGACTAGATGAAGTTGCGCATCCACCTTTCCACCAATTTATAGAATGTTCTGGCCGCCAATAAACTATAAAATTGTGGATAGGGATGCTAGAGACCCACGGAAGAATCAAAGAAAGACCCAGTGAGGGGCCAGGATGGAGACCCAAGAGGACCACACCTTTCTTGGAAAACTGGAAAGAATATATAGTGGGGCTAATTGAGGTGCCTTTTTCTAGATGCACAAGGGGAACTTGATCCACAAAGGCAATGACCAAGTCCCTGAGCAATCTCCAACATGGTTTTAAAACTTGGGATCAGTCTTGACTAATACTGATTCGGATAACTCACTGTCAAAATATAACCAAAATCATTTATTGGAACCAGAATCAACCGTTTATGATCGAATCAAACCTCACCGTATAAAAATGACCCAATTTTGGTTTTGTAGGTCATTTCCCGGATTCGCTTCAATTCAGAATCGCAAAACAGATGGTTAGCTGCTACCAATGGTGTTACCTTATTAACATGTTTCACCATTTAGATGTGCCTACCAAAAATAATAAAAAATAATATTTTTTAATGGATTACTTCTATATTTGATTCTTTGTGTTTTGATGGGATACAAGTTATGAAATAACATATTTAATTATTGTCCGTATTCTTTACCAATAACAATTATAGATCCCATCCCATCATCTTCTTATTGCAAGTCTCTAACTTCAATTTCAATTCACGGAGGTAATAAGTCTTCTAAAATACCCACTGCCATGATCTCCACTTAAATCGCAGATGCATCTGGGCAACCGACGGGTGGGTATAGAATAAATAAGAAAACACACACACACACACAGACTCACACAATGCGTACAACAGGGTTCGATCCCATGACCTCCTCCCCTGGGTGCTGGCTCCACAAGCCGAAGCTACCACCACTAGGCTATCCTAGTGTTTGTAAAGTCTTCTAAAATTAACACTATAAACCACATGTAAACAAATTATAAATCGAATAAAAAAAACTGATAAACCAAAATCGGGTAAAATTCGATTCTGAATTTAGCTATTATTAATGAAAAGGAATTGGTTTGAGACTCTATTATTATGTTTTTGTCCCGACTGGAGCATAGCGTTTCCCCATGAGTCTACCACGAGTAGTCCGTAGGCCTCCTTGTAGTATTGTCCATTCCGTTTAGCTCAGCAAATCCCCAACGTTTTGGACCATTGTGATTCAATATTCAATCTCTCTCTCTCTCTCTCTCTCCCCAAAAAAAAAATCTCTCCCTTTCTCTCTTCATTAAGTTGGCACTATCCTAGAGCCCTTTCTTATATATAGTACTCAACCTAAAATTCAAATTTACCTTGATTTCTCCATTTGAATTTAGAAAAAAAAAAATGGTTGCCTTAAATTAGATTCTTCTTTTAGGAAACTCAAATCAACCCGTTTAAGTGGCTCTATGCCTAGACACAAATGAATACAAAAAAACTATGCTGCCCCATCCCGATTCCTCAGCACGGCCTCCCATTGGCCTATGCGATGGTATGTCCACACAGTCGGTATTGTGCATTGTTGTTTGTTGTTATGAAATGATCATTCCTTTTGTATGATTGTTAATCTATTCCTTACCAAATAAATAAATAAATAAAATGAGTTTTCTAATTTATAGATCGATGATGCCTTGTTTTCTCAAGTCCAATTGATAATTTTTTTTTTCCATCTCTTCACGAAGTCAGCTAAAGGATCCAATATGGACTCACATGGGTTTGTTTTTTCCATGGGAGGAAATTTCAATGAACCCAAAAGGAACCCCATATGGGTTTGTTTTTCCACAACGAAGTGTAACCCGAGTACAAGAAGACGTGAAGACAGGGTATAAGGGACGGGTATAAGGAGACGAGTGTGAAGTCAAAAAGGAAGTTTTCGATTAGAACGGAGATCCAACCTCGACCAGAGAAAAAGAATCACAATCTAAATCATAGTCCCCACATAACTCAAGATTTGCAACAAGGCGTTCCCAACGGGCAATGGGTCAAGCTGTTGTTCTATTTGATTATTCTAATTTTTGAAGTATAAATTTGGTCAAGGCCAAACTTAACTTAGTTTATAAGGAGAAAATCACAAAAATAATAAAATAAAACAAAATAAAATAAAACAAAATAAAAATCCAATATTTTACATTTTTTTTTGTCAAGATTACCCCTATTAGGGGCCATACAAGACACCCATGGAAGAATTAAGGAAGAACCAAGAGAGGGGCCAGGATGGAGAACCAAGAGGGCCACACACTTCTTGGAAAAATAGAAAAGGTATATAATGAGGCTAATAGAGGTGCCTTTTCTAGATGCACTAGGGGAACTTGATCCACAGAGCCATTGACCAAGTCCGGAGCAATCACCAACAAGGTTTTACAACTTGGGATAGATTTCGACCGATATTGATTCGGATGTTCGGTGCCAAAATATAATTGAAACCATTTAACGAAAGTAGAATAGACTATTTATGATCAAAAACAATCTATTCTGGTTTTGTAGGTCATTTTTTCGATTAAAATCGAGTTAGAACCATAAAACCGATGGTTAACCACAACCAATGGTGTTACCGTATTAACGTGTTTCATTGTTTTGGTGAGCCTTTACCAAAAATAAGAAAAAACGTGTTTTGATGAGTTACTTCTATATTTGATTATTTGTGTTTTAATGGGATACAAATTACGGAGTAACATATTTAATTTTTATCGTTATCCTTTATCAATAATAATTACAAATTCAATCACCTTCTCATTGCAAAGTCTAACTTCAACTTTCAACTTTTACTTCAACTTCAACTTCAACTTCAACTTCAACTTGGTAAATCTTCTGTTGTTTCTTCCTCTTCCATCTCCCTATTTCCTACTTCGCACTTTGTATTCCCAGTCTCTCCCTCATCTCTAAATGTGAACTAAATGTAATACATTACATATCGAATTTGCAAACTGTTTCTGAAACTGACACTATAAAGCTCATGTAAACCTATTGTGAACCAAATAACAAAAAATGATTAGAAACTGGTAAAACCAAAGTCGGATAAAAATGATTATGATTTCAGCTTACTCCTATCTAGTGTGGTTTTGGTTTCACTTTTATCAAAATGTAAATCGAATCAGAATTAGGCTAAATAACTAAAATCACATTGTTTGACACACCTAGATTTACCCCTATTCTCTTTTTAAACAAAATAACTTTTATTATCTTTTTACCTTGGGTTGTGCCGGTGGATTTGTATCGGAACAATCAAGACTCAAGATAGTCTCAACGTTCTAAAACTATGGAATGGTCATGGGATTGGTAAAGGCCGATGCCATGTGGATACCGATCTGGATCGGCATGGATCGGATCATATCGGATAGATCTATCCCTTTTTTTTAAATCAATTTTTATTACACTTTTACCCTTGGATCATACATGTATATCAGGATCAAAAAGGTCAGAATCGGGGATCGATCAAAACCAATATCATTCCAATCTAACCGATACTAATCGATCCTAGTTTTAGAACCATGGTCTCTACCAATACGGATCCAATCCGGGCTATTTCACGATTTTGATCCAATTTTTGAAACAATGTCTCCAATGGAGCACTCTTTTACAAATCTAATGTCTTGTTTTCGCAAGTCCTATAGATTTTTTTTTCCCTTGTCTCTTCATGAGGTCCATTAAAAAGACCAAAAGAGACTCACATGGGATTGTTTTCCACACGAAATGTTGGCAATTTGGCAAGTTGGGTCTCCAGCCCCACTCCTACTCTTCTCCCTTAGACCCCTCTTGCAGCAGCCCCAGCCCACCACCATCCCCTGCCCCACCTCCATTCCTCCACCCCTACCTCTCCACCCACTTCCAAGGGCTTGACCCGTTGTAAACCAATTACAGTAAGACATGTAGGATGAAGCTGAGAATGAGGGTTCCAATTTGAATGAGACCCAACTTCGACCGGAGAAAAATAATCACAATCACAATCATAGTCCCCACATTGCTGCAAGATTTTGCATCAAGGCATTCCCAACGGTCAACGAGTCAAGTTGTTCTATTTGATTATTCTAATTTTATAAGTATAAATTTGGTCGTGGCCAAACTTATCTTAGTTATAAGGAGAAAATCACAGAAAAAAAAAAAAGAGAAGTCTGTCACAGATTTTCCTTTTCAAGGGTCTGTTAGGACCATACAAATGTCCACAGAGGAGTCAAGGAAGGACCCATACAGGGGCGGGATGGGGGCCCAAGAAGGCCACACTCTAGTATTATTAAATACATAACAAAAAAAAAAAAAAAAAATGTATTAATGAGTTAGATCTTTGACAACTGCCTTAAATCCTTGATAGTGTCACCCTTAATTGGATTTGATCTCTATTAATTGGGTAAGACCTTAACTGGAGCAGGCTATATATTTGTCAAAATAAAAAAATAAAAAATATAAAACTTAAAACAGTCTGGGACCCTGGGCATAGATTGGATCATGGGCCAAGTTATAAACTATTGACAGCCCTACTTATGGGCCAAACAACTAAGTAAGATTGGTTTTAGTAAAGTTAAAATTGCTCGAGTTTTTGCCAAACTGTGTTGAAAACCCAAGAGAAAGGACCTTGGGTTGGATGACGTATTCAAAGCTTCAAACTCACTAAACCCATCTAACATAAACCCAAATTCTTAAGAAGATGTAAGCTTCCACCAAAAACATTATGCAACTAAGAATTCAATTCTATCTTGATTTCTCCAGTTGAATTCTCCACCCCCCCCCCCCCCAAAAAAAAGGGATAATACTATATAATTCTATGGAAAAACAATGCTCCGTAGTCATACAGTACCTACACCCAGATATAGAAGGGTTGAAATGACACCCCCACCCTTGTGAAATACAAAAAGTTCATCCTAGTTGATACCCATGTGCGTCCCCTAATTGGTCACAAATCACATCCGTTTGAATGAATTGTAGATTTCTGCCTGTTGGGATTGCTATATTGATGGTTTGGATCGGATCTGCCGTAGCAACCAAACAGCAAACTCCTGTGCACATTTCAAATCTGAACTCATTGATGACAGAAAGAGCAAGCTGGAACCAAACACTTGTTTTGTGCCAAAGGAGAAAGGAAAACGAATATCTAGGGAATTTACTATCACTCCCCTACACTTGGCCTATATTTACTAAAACTCTCATGCCTTTTACTTTTTTACTGATACTCCCCTGTCTTTTGATTTTTATATCTCTTTCTCCTCTGTTCTTTTTAAATGCCCAGATTACCCTTCCTTTTCACTTGTAACCTATTAGACTCTTTTTCAAATTGATTGGTTCAAACCAAATAATTTACAATTTTTTGTCTCATTTAATCATCAAGGATATTGTAAATTCAAAAAAAAAATATTTTAATTTGTATCTGATCTATATCTATGTTGATATCATAATCGAGTGCCACGCAGTTTTTATTTTTTTAATCCTTAGATTGGTTGAGACTGATACCAATCTAATACCGATAAAAAAAAATAGATTGCTAAATTTGTGATGATGGGTGAAATAAAAAATAATAAAAAATAAATAAACAACATCCCTAATGATTGGATGAGACAAAATAAAAAAAAATAATAATAAATAAATAATATCTTTAAGGACACATCAGCTATGCCAATATCCTTGATGATTGGATGAGACAAAACTTGTAAATGGTTTAGTTCAAACCATATTTTAAACCAGTTAATATGAAAAAAGTGTAATAGGTTACAAGTGAAAATGAAGGGTAATCTGGGCATTTAAATAAAGCCGGGGAGAAAAAGATGTAAAAATCAAAAAGTTGGGGAATATCAGTAAAAAAAGTAAAAGGTAGGGGAATTTTAGTAAATATAGGCCAAGTGTAGGGGAGTAAAAGTAAATTCTCCTTTTTTAAATCCTAAAGCTGGTGAATAGCCTCCAAGGTTTAAATACCCGGATCATGTTATGAGATCAGCATCCATTGATTTGATTCAAATTAGATTGCTTAAAAACTAGCTGATACAAAATAGAATTGGGAAGAGGAAGAAAATATTTCCACATATCTTTGATTTTCTTAGAGTTTGTGTATTTTTTTTTTTTTGAAAAATTTACCGATATATCCCTAGAGATTTGACCTAATTACTTCTACCTTTTTGTGTTTCATTTACTACGTTTTGCTTCATGAAACATAACATGGTGAGTGATGTGTTAGTTTTTTTAAATTGAAAAGACTATTGTACCCTTATTGTAACTTGAACTAAAAAAATCCTAAATCTAAAGATCATTTTACCCGTATTGCATCTTCAACCCTAAGATCCCCAAATCCTATAGATCTGGCTACGAGAGGTGACTAGGGAGAGAGAGAGAGAGAGAGAGAGAGAGAGAGAGAGAGAGAGACCACTTCTAAATGCATTCATGGATGATTCCAAGGAAGAGTTTTTGAGAATCAAACAAATCGAATCCGATTTGAATCAGCCGATTCAACCGATTTTATTCAAATTCTTAAACTTTGAAAAATTGAGAGTAGGCAGCGTTGATCTGCATTTTTTAGGGAGATGTGGTTAATTGGAATTCGTTAAAGCCTTGGTAGAGTCTACACTCTCCAATTGGAATTCGAATTCGTTAAAGCCTTGGTAGAGTCTACACTCTCCAATTGGAATTCGAATTCGTTAAAGCCTTGGTAGAGTCTACACTCTCCAATTGATCTCCTTTTTCTGGGTGGGGAGATAATATATCGGTGCCACCCAAAGGTCGGGTCCAACCCTAGTTATGGACCCACAACAGACGCAACGCAATATTCCAACGGCATATAATATATAATATTCAGTTATGTTGGTTAGAAGTTAGAAGTTAGAAGTTAGAAGTTAGAACAACGTTGAAGTCCAACGATATTCCAACATCATATGGTTTAGCAATTGGTTTAAATGCATGCAACGAAAGTAATAGTTTTGAGAAAAAATAAAGAAATATATAAATTGTTATTAAAATAAATAAGCTATTTAATGTACGAGGCTTCCACATGTGCAAGATTCAATGGTGAGAACTATTGAAGAATAGACAACGTGGTAAAGTTGAATGGTTCTCATTCAACCTTAGTATGACCCGGTCCATACGGTTGTGGGGTCAGTATGGGCCTGCAGGACTAGTCAGGAGTCAGGACGAAGGCTTAGATACCTGTCATTAGCTAAGAAGAAAAGATAACACGGTAAAGCAAAGTGCGGTGAATTTTTACCACTACTATTTAAATAGTTTTTTTTCCTTTTTTTATATATATATATATATATTATAATGATGGAATTAACAGCCTCTTTTATTGATATTTAGTGATGGTAATAAGTTAATATTATATTACTTAGGGGTGAAATAGGGCCGGGCTGGGCCGAGTTTCTTAAAACCCTAACCCAACCCTAGGTCATCAAAATTCAACCGAAGCCCAACCCATTGGAGTCCTAATTTCTATTAGAAAGATGCAAGGTTAAATTTTGGGCCGAGTTGGGTCCGGTTGAGGCTGAAACCCTAAACCAACCCTGACCCAAGGTTTGGGTTTTTCAACCTTAACCCGCCCTTAGGGTCAAAAAATTTGACCCAAACCCTGTTCGAGCTCAGGGCAGGCCAAGGCGGGTTCGGGTTGTCAGGGCCAAACTTTCACCCCTCAATTACTGTTGCTAAATATGGCAAAACAATTAATAATTTCGCTCTACAATCTCTAACATTTTCTTTTCTTTTTAATTTATTGTTACCAAAACTGATCAAATTGTTGCGATAAAAAATATAAACCATATTTTATTTTATATTTTTGGGTAGAAATAAAACCATATTTCTGACTCTAACAAAAAACAGAGAACTACAATTCAGGTATGGAGGAAGAAAAATGAACATATTCAGGTATGGAGGAAGAAAAATGAACATACTTTCCATCATTTACAGAAACAAAATTCAAAATCCACATCAAAATCTAAGAATAAAATAAAAGCAAATTTCTACTTCTAATATAGGTGTATTCAAATCCAAAACGAACATGTGAAACCAACCCGAATTAGCCCGAACCGATCTTTATTAGATCAACTTTGGATGTAAAAACCGAACCTAAATCAAAACTAAACTGATAACACCTTGGAACTCATTCAAAACTATTTGTTTCTCATTAGTTATGTATACATATACATGTTAAACTGAATCTAAATCAGACCCTAATGTCTCGAAACATAGTCCACCTCCACCCGTTGCAAGGAAGCAAATCCAAAGCCAGTTCATAAAATGAGAGACATATCTTACCAAAAGAAGTAACTTGAACCTCTAGTAACCAATGGAGTAATTTTTTTTTTTTTTTTTTTTTGGCTAAAAGGTTATAAAAGAAAAATATCAAGAAAAAATAATTACAATGGCGAGACTGTAAAATTCTAGATACACAAAGACGAAAGACTAATCGGGGCTCCTCACCTTCGGCATTGCCATCAGCAAGGAGGAGCCAATCAGCTAGAAGAAACAATCATCTAGTGAACTGAAATCTCAAATCCTATATTGAGCATCAATCAACAACTCATCTTGCATATTCGGAAATAGGAAGATCATAGTAAAAGAAGCACCATTCTTTGATGTCGCCTTGGCCAAAAAATAAGCAATAAGGTTAGCCTCACTGTAGTAGTGAATGATCTTCCACTCAATAGATGTTAAGTACAATTGAAGAAAAACTCAACCTTGCATCACAAACCATGAGCTAGTTTTTGCGTAGACAACAATAACCACAACTACTAAGTCGCATTCAAGCCAGAGCTTCTGGATCCCCAAATTTCTTGCATCAAAAATTCCTGAGACAAAGGTAGCAAATCCAGCCTCATAATTTGGTTATCTGCCAAAGAAAATCCCAGAATGTGTAGACTACTCTTGCCAAATTATCACCGAAATACCACCGGCTGCTCCAGCTCTCCCCGGGATACCCAACGAGCCGCTGTCCACATTCAATTTAATCCATCCCATTTTTGGTTTGCATCAAAAGATCTCAATGTTAGATTCAGCTAGACGAGTAATGATAGGCAGAACGCAAGAGATCCACCACAGAGGTTGCCAATGAAGTAACTAATTAATAAAACAGTGAAAATATCTCATCATTTAACTCTTTCTTATCATTCAAAACAATATCGAAAGGAAAAAGGATATGATAGCACACTATCACAAAGGAGGCCTATAACTGTGGTTTTTTCCGTAGTAAAAGGAGTAGCCTATTGCTATGAATTACCTACGATTTTCTATCCACAGCTACAAGTGCTGTCGCTAAGTCTGTAGTTGCGGATTTCACACCGCAGGGACAAGGTACTCTATAGCCATGGATATTTACCTGCGAATGTTTCTACAACAAATCTATTGTTGAGGATTTCTAACTACGAATTTTTTTCGCAACAAATCTATAGCTGCAGATATTTAACTGTGGATGTTTCCACTGTAAATCTATTGCTACAGATTATTGACTGCGATATTTTTCCACAGCAAATCTATAGTTGCTGATTTTAAATCTATTGCTACAGATTAGTAATTGCGCTATTTTTCCACAGCAAATTTATAGCTACGGATTTTAACTGCGAATGTTTTCGTAGTAAATCTATTGCTGCATATTTTTAACTGCGCTTTTTTTTCCACAGTAAATCTATAGCTGTGGATTTTAACTGCGAATGTTTCTGTAGTAAATCTATTGTTGCGTATTTCTCACTGTGCTATTTTTTAAAAGCAAATCTATAGCTGTGGATTTTAACTGCGAACTTTTACGCCCCAAAACTTATACGAATTTTGGCTACGAAATTTTGTACTCCAAAATTTATAAATGCAATTTCATGGTGCTGAAATTTTTTGTGCAGCAAAATCTATAACTACAAAATTTAGATGTGTAAATTTTTACCTCAATTGTAGTTGCGCTTTTGTAATGACGAATATTTTATATAAAAAAATCTATAGTTGTGAATTTTAATTACGAATATTTTATTATGAAGACATAAATATGAGATTTTTGAGTGGTGACAATATATAAAATTAATATTTTTATTTTTATTTGTTTCTATACAAATACACTTGTTTCTTGAACCTATATAACCCATTCAATGCATAATCCGAAATATCTTATATATTAAAAAACAAGCCTCAATAACAGATTGAAAGTATAGATCAAGTGTGCATTCTCATTGGCTGGGTCATTGGCACATGGGCCACACTCTGGTACAATTTTTTTCCCCAAAATTATATTTATATATATATATATATATATTTGTGAAAAGATATAGATTAAGATATAGTAAATATACTAGGGAAAAAGAACTCTACAAGTCTGGCACAGGAAACACCCAGACTGGACATGGTGCGAAAATGCCATATATGCTCTTACGCACCCTCCTGTTGCCCCGCAAGTCTAGTGTTCCTATTTCAGACCAGCAAGGTTCTGTTGCCCATATGATTATGAGAACCCTAACCGCTTCCGCAACCATTGTGCTAGTGCATAGGCCAATGGGAGGCCACGTTGATGCATTTGGGACCATGGTGCAGTGCCATCGTATTGTGCTCGTTTGTGTAGCTAGGACTAGACAAACACAAGCAGACAAAGTTATTTTCTTGTATATGTATATATATATATATATATACACACACACACACATACAATATAGATTTAACAATATATATATACACATATGGGGAGGTCTTTCCAGTGGGAGATTGTAGTTCTTGAAGACTGTTTCCTTCAAGAAAGCAAGAAGATAGTGATGTCTTCGCCCCTGAGTCGAGAGAATCATCAACCACAACTGGATTTAAAGTACATGTAACTTTTTTATCCTAGCTTACATAGAATTCATTATTTCAACTGTTATCATCATGTGATAAAGTATCCTACAACCGTTATTTTGTCTGCATCCTCACGTGATATAGTATCATACAGCCGTTATGTTATCCGAATCATCATTTGATATAGCATCATACAACAATTATGCTGCCCATATTCCCATATAGCATAGAGATAATTTTTATTATTTCATATGGATAATTGAACCAATTTGTAGTCACATGCACTTTGCTAACCAAGTTTAGGAACATTTAGCACAACCAGCAAGACACTAATCATGTTAATTGAGATGGAAAAGGGAGTAATTACATTAGGTTTAGGAAAAAATTTAACCAAGGAACCTAAAATTTAAATTCAGGAACTATAAATCAAAATTATGAGAAATGGAAAAACAAAAAAAGACAATAATTGGAATATTAGAACAGGAGTAGCTTGTGAAATAAGTAGTTCATTATCGTTTTTCGAGATCAAATATTCTACTATGCTGCTATGAAGAGAAAACTACAATATAAAACAAAGTGTAGAGCTACGTTTCAGCCACATCATTTTGGAGAGTGGTAATATAATGATCATCAATCTCCTTAAGCGGATTACAAGTGTCTCTCCTTGGAGGATCGCTCACATCATTGATGACTATCTCACCTTACACTCAGATCTATTTTAAGCACACTTTTCGGCAAGGGAACACTGTTGCAGACTCCCTTGCTAATTTTGAATCTCATAGTCGTGCTTCTCACTTTTAATCCCCCCAACTTTTCATCTCCTTTCTTTCTTGCTGACTTGGCTGGCATTTATATGCCTCGTTCTGTATCTAATGAGTCATTACCCATTAGGCAACTCCATATCCTACCCAGCTAGATTGCACCAACTATTTATTGGAAAAAATAACAATTTTCCACTTGTGTACAAGTTAATGGAGTTCCACAATGATAACAAAAATATATATATAAAGTAATGACGCCGAAACAAATCAACTCAATCTACAAATGCACACCATTTTTAACGTGGAAAACCCTTTCAAGACGAAAGGGAAAAAACCACGGGACCTCGTCCAGGTAAAAACTTTCACTATAATAGTAAAGAGGATACAAGATCTCCTCTCTAGACAATATAGAGGCTACCAAAATATCAAGAGAAAAAATTACATCTTGGGTTACAAAGAAACTCACCAAACAAAGGTGGATTTACAAAATTATAGTACTGTCACCTTCAAACATGTCATTAAAAAATACAGAAAAAACTCAGTACCTTTCTTTCTTTCCTTGACAGAGAGAACGCCGTCATGCCACAACCCAATACAAGATAACGCCTTCTCTTCCTTCTTTCCTCCCCTCTTTCGTCCTCACAAAGACCAAAGTAAAAACGAGATATCACAAGAAGACTGCTTCATGGTTTGAGAATCAGAAATATATTTACCTTTATACATTACCCTCTCACTCCCCCACCTTTTATATAGAAACAGAAAGAGAGAGAGAGTTTAGTCAGTAACCAACTCGCATACGCAATCCACATGCAAATCTCCAAAGAAGTCTCACCACCTAACCTTTAGTCTTCAAAGAGGACTCTTAGGCAGCCTTAACTCTTGTGTGCCCCCTTCCTTCCAACACTACTATGACAAGGAATATATAGTGTTTGAATTGAAAGACTAAAATGAAAATTAAATTTCCATGGAAAGGAAAATAATAATTGTTAAGGTACCTCCTTAATTCCCACACAAAAGATCTAGTGACCACAAATACAAGAATTGCAGAACATGAGACAACCCCAACATCAAGCCCAGGAATATATGAACAATGGTAGGCACTTCCAGCGGCTAGAAAGCTCTGCATGACAATAAGCTGAAAGTGCAGCTGCTATTCCCTGCTAGGAGGAAGGAAATATTGAGAGAAGGATAAAAAAGGAACATAAATTCAATGTGAAGCAAGATATGCAAATAAGCCAACATTGAAAAATTATAAATATCACTCACTGTTTCCCCCTTCAACCGAAACTTCTTTCCTCTGTTTTTTAATAATTTGTCCTCTTTTTTTAATTCACTATCACACAAAGCAAACGATCAGGACAATGTCTAGAGCATAGTATAATATGAAGTATCAAAGATGTAAAACCAACATTGTACTGTTGAATGGAACAAAGAGAGTGAAAGGAGAGATATTCAGTGTTTATATCCTCTGAAGTATATGTTGGTCTATTATATATTCCTTATCCATGATTCCATTGCCTCCTAAACAAGAGAAGGGAATAGTTTGTTACCCCATTGACAGGAGACGCGCCTCATTTGACATAAGCAAAACATTAGGGAGACATCAGCCATTTCCTACCGGGGATATCCTTCAATGCCTGTGGAGGAGGGATACTGGAGCACTAGAGATGACTGTTTTACCGGCAGCCAGCTAATCAATTAGGGTCCTCTGAATCTTTTTTTTTTCTTTTTTTTACAGAATCAATGATAAGGAAGGTAGTCCATTGAAAACCTCCTTTGGGAGATTTAACTAAATTTATAGTTAATTGATGTTCTTGAGGCAATCCAGGGAAATCAGGAATTTGAGCTGTTTAATCAGACTTTAAGATAGTACCTTGTTGGGTTTTTGCTGCAAGAGAAGAATTATTGACTGAGATATAGCTGAAGAAGATTCAACAAATGACACTGGATTGGTCAGGAATACAAGGGAGGAACCTTTGCACTATATTCAGCTTATAATATTCACTGCAATGGCAGTGAATCTCATTTTTATGTGATCCACAGCAAATTCTGTACTAAGTTGACTCAGTTCTTAGTAGATATAGTCATAAACATCCAATCAGTAAGCTTTTCCTTTGCAACTCTGAAATGAAGGTGATTGAATATGTAGGTCAATTTCAATTTTGGCATCTTCTTACCAATGGCATCTCGAACACCATTTTTTCCAAGAAATACCTGCTACACAAGTCATATATTAGAGAACAAATAGAACAATATTTTTTTCTAGCTAAAGGTCAGCAAAAGATTCTATTAATAATAGATTAGGATGTACAAAAGATTAAAATCTATGCATACCTAAGTGGGAAAAAATACAGAATTGATTTAACACTCCACCTTCGGCATGGCCATCAACAAAACTTAAGACAACCAAAGAAAACTCATATGACTCATGTACCTTTGGCATAGCCATCAGCCGAACCATGAGTATCACATAGATGATGCAGTTTTCCAACTGTCAAAGATAACAAATGGATAATCAACCTTCAAATAAATGCAGATATAAACGAAACCAGTATTAATCCTAACTATTTTAATTAGAATTTTCTTGTCCTTAAATGTAGTTTAGTTTTAAGAAAAATGTTGCATAAGCAGGAATTTTAAAGATGTCACATTATTTGTATATATGCACCATAAGAACATATACCTATTTTCTGAAATTTTCTTCATAACTTTTCCATAACATAAAACATGATAGATCTAAGTATTTATGAAACAATGTAAACATTTCATGAAAACATGGAAAAATCTTCTAAACTTTAAAACCATGAATTCCTTTTTTTTAGTCATAGATATACACGGCCAACTGCAAACATAAGTGTGAGGCATCTCATGTATCAAATAGTCACAGTCACGAGACCATAACCATGAGCTACGTGGCACACATACACGAAACCATGGGCTAGATGGCACACACGATGAAACATGGGTTACGTGGTACATCACATCACAACTCATCCCATTATATATAGCCATTCTGCTGGCTAAGAGAGGAACATAAACAAACATGTATGCCTCATCTAACACCTAACCCCCTATTCGAAAGGATTATAATCATGTCACACAGTCATTCATATAAATAATGTTTAAAATCAATTATAAGATGAAAAAAAAAATACATTTATAAAGTATTCTATATAATCATAGCATAAATTCATATTCTTTTAAGAAATGTCTATGTCTATATATATATATATATATATATAATTGCTAATGGTCAGAAAAATAGAATTGAAAGAAAAAATCTGTACAGAGAATACATCCAAGCATCCCCAAATGGAACAAATACAAAGCAGTTACTTTAATTCTCCACCACCAATAAATCTATATCCTGGGTGCTGCAAAAAGTCCCACTTTATGTCATTGAAAATAAATGCTGGACCTGTATCCCAAGTTTCTGATCTATAGAACTTTACAACAAGTTTCGCAAACAAACAACAATACAATTGATTTCTCGGAATAATATAACATAAGTAAACATATTTATAAATACATGTGGATCATGTCAAGTTCCACTTACATGTCAATCAATTAACTCGAAAATTTCAGCTGGGGTTTCACTCACTTCAGGGCACTACTACCTATACAAGCATGCAACAATGCCTTAGGGTTCTATTCCATATAAAGAGTCCAACTAAATCTAACCCTGAACATTTTCCATTCATAGTTACAAATTCTTTCAATACATATGTCCAATTACAGTTTTTGAACAATAAAACCAATTTAAAATACTATAGCCAAATAATGGTTAAAGTCCAACTGATATATCTTCTTCTTTCTTTTACTCCAAGACAAAACACAGTTCCCTCTCTCCTTTCTTTCTTCTCCTAAATTTTCTTTTTCTTTTCTTCTCCATTTATTCCTTCTTTTTAGGATAGTACACACACCTCTCTCCCTCTGTAGAGGCTTCCCTTTCTGCCTCTCCTTCTCCCTATTTGGTCTCTGGCTCTCTCCTTATTTTCTTTCCTTCTTTCTTTTTTTTGCAAAAAGTCAGCAATTGAATTAATAAAAAGAAGGAAAGAGATATACAATACCACTTCAAAACCCTGCTTCACCTTTGGCATGGCCATCAGCAAAACAGAGCTTCGAAGGCAAAAAAATCAAGGCTCTTTAGAAAACTGCTTTACCTTCGGCATAGCCATCAGCAAAAACAGAAATCTAAAGCCAAAATATAGGAATAAAAATAAATATAAAAATAAAGAATTGAAACTTACCTAAAGTGAACCTCTTTTACAATAAATACGTCTCTCCCTCCTTCAACTCTCTTTCTTCTGCTGCAGAAGTCGCAACTGACTTCCTCTTTTTTTTATCCAGCCTCAGAACACCTTACAACCTTGAATTATTCATATTCCCTCTGTATCCAAAAAATGATACATTAGATAAGCTTGATAGACAAGATAACTAAAGCATAAGATAAGGAACATGATAATCCGACAACATAACATTTCCTCATTTACAATAATATCTTATACAACCAAATTGAGCCTATGTTACTATGGAAGAGAAGTGGCAGGCAAAAAAGGAACCCCTTGGAATCAATCATCACTACAACATGAGCTGAAACAAAAAGGCAGCCTTTGCGGCTTCCTTCAACTTTAACTACCACTTCCAAGTTCCAAAATAAGAAAAAGATTAGACTGACTTAAATTGACAAAAGAAAAACCTCATTTAATAAGATTAAAATCATATAACTAATAATTCTAAGCATACGTATTAAAATAGATAAATCATAATTACAAAAGTTTTCAGAAAAGAATCACCTCCAAAGAAATAAAGATCAGCTCTATGGTCTACACAGTGAGGACTTTAGCCATGCCATCCCTATCAAAAGCCCAAAAGGATGATATAGTTTTGGAATGAAATGGATTGATAACCATGAAATTAACAAAATGCTAACCTTGAGATTTATTGTTTAATTTTGATTGTGGTCTTAAACGAATCGCGTCAGTCCCCTGTTGGTCAAATGAGTCGTCGATCATAATTATTGTATTTCAATAGCATTTAGGTCACCTACAGTAATTGTATGAAAATTCTCCACAAATGATGGTTGGAGAAAAAGTAGCTTTTTTGATACTTGATGCATATTTGGGCGGGATTGTGGGTGATTGCGTAAACATGCAAGTGCTATTCTCACAATAGAAACCACATCCTTTGCAACATTTTGGTCTGATGGAAAGGTGAGGCATGGGTCTAACATGTCCCTTAGTAGAATCTTTTGGCCAACTAATGATGTTAAGGATGAGATGAGCTCCCTTGGATGCTTTCCCATAATTGTTTCTAATGCCACTACTCCGAAACTATATACATCACACTTCTCAGTTAAAGCCATGGTGTATGCAAGCTCTGCAAGGTCAGAAAAGAAAGAGGCTGAGTGAAAATGTATAAATAGGACAACAAATACATTTTAATAGAAACAAGAAACTGCAATATATTTTAAATGATGAATATGGTAGAGCATGGTCTGCACTCATCAATTATCAATTTTAAACTCAAATTTAGTTATGGGGAAGTGTTTCCTAGGCGGGGAGCCTGGTCACTGCGTGTGCACATACTAGGGCCAATGGGAGCGTGCGAGAAAGCATCAATAAGGCATCATTTTGTATTTCATGGGGGATAGAGCAGTCATTTCACCCCCATGTGTCTGGGCACAGGGGCCATGCTCCCCGTCCCCCCCCCTGCGGAACAGAAACCACTTTCCCTTAAGTTATTTACCTTGTATCCATGCACCTCTTGGTATCCATGCACCCTCTCTGTAATCATAAAACTTTTAATAATTCATTTTGCCACCAAGAAAACTCTGTGAGGCTGAAACATCAAATGTGAATAAGAGACTTGGGATCTACCTCTCGACAAAATTTGGGGCCCATCCAATAAGGTATATGGCTAAAAAGTGTGGCTCATATAGAGATGTCCTCTCTATGGCTTTGGAAGAAACTTGTGCCCAATATTTCTCCATTAATATTGAGCATTGTGGCCTTTAATATATATATATATATATATATTTATGCACTATGCCTAGTGAATATAACGCTTCACTACTTGCCACTTGGCAAGACATGGGTTAGTCCATGTGAAATATTTTGTACTCATTCTAATTTATATAATGCATTAACTTAAGTAAAAAAGAATCTAAATGGTATTTACTGATGGAAAATTTAATAATTTCTCATGTAACATATAAATAACAAACAATAGGACATGGCAATATTCATCCTATTATTCGAAAATGATTGTAAGTAAAAGAAAATAAAATATAATTTTTTAATCAAAGTCCTATGATTGTGAACTAAATCTTTCAAAGTTCAAACATTATATTTTTCACTATAATAATTTGATGCTCCCCTTGGACTTGAAGGTATAAGATGCAAACACATTATCTTTTCCTTTTTCAATACTAAGATGGAAAATACTTTAATGGCCCAATTCAGTAAAAATAAAGAAACCTCAAACTACAATAAAAAAAATTTAGTATAGAGCATTGAAAATTTAAATACCTGGAGCAATATATCCATGAGTTCCTTTAAGTGACGTCCAATTAGATGAGTTTGGCTTTAATAATCTTGCAATGCCAAAATCAGATACATGAGCCTCAAGGTCCAAGTCTAGTAATATATTTTTGCTTGAAATATCCCGATGAATTATTGGGGGAATGCAATCATGATGCAAGTAAGACAAAGCATTGGCCACACTTTTGATGGCATTTACTCTTTTCTGCCAATCAAACTCAATAGCCTCTGCTTGATTGCTTAAGATACGTGCTATGCTTCCTTTTTCCATATACTCATAAACAAGAAACATGCATCGTGGATGAGAGCAGAATCCATAAAGTTTGACTATGTTTCGATGCCTTTTTTCTGTTAACAGACGAATCTCATTCCCAAAGCTTTCATCATCAACTATCATCTCACCTTCCAACGGATGGAACTTCTTCAAGGCGACTACATGGCCAGTAGGTAGCACTGCTTTGTAAACACTCCCATAAGTTCCAATTCCAATGCAATATTTGGCATCAAAATCCTCTGTTGATTGAATAATGTCCTCATAAGCAATCTTTCCATCAAAATTCGATATTGAAAATACATTTCCATGGTTTCTTCTTGCCTGTTCTATATTCCCTTTTTTCACTTTTTTTCGCAAGAGGAAGAAAACACCAATAATTGCAAATATTAGGAACAAAAGTCCTATCAAAGAAGCAACGATGGATAGGACGACTTTATGTCCATTTTTTTTCAATCCTTTGCTTGTAAGAGATGGATTGCAAGGAAGTAGACCTTGAAGTTCACCACATAACCCCTTATTGTTTCTAAATGCTTGAGGTGAAGAAGCATTTCTAAAAACCCTAGTGTTGGGAACAACACCCTCTAACTCATTGTAGGATAGATCAAGAGATACTAAGCTAACCATATTTTCAAGAGAAAAAGGTATTGAGCCTGTGATCATATTATGGGATAAGTTCAAAATTTCCAGCATCATCAACTTTGCAAGCTCAGGTGGTATCGATCCACTAATTGAGTTATGACTAAGGTCCAACTGAATTTGTAAGGATACTAGATCACCAATTTGAGATGGAATGCTTCCATTCAATGAATTCCAGCTCAAATTTAATGACAGCAATTTGGAGCATTGACCAAGCTGAACCGAGATTGATCCAATTAACATGTTTGCCGAGAGGTCAAGAAGCTCCAAATTGATTAATTTACCAATTTCAACTGGTACATGCCCTGAAATATGGTTGCCACTTAAATTCAAGTGTAACAAAGTGGATAAACTACCCAATTCCATTGGTATCTCACCAATAAGCTTGTTGAAAGAAAGGTCAAGTAGTCCAAGTCGTGTTAACTGACCAATTTCGTGTGGTATCTTTCCACTAATATTGTTTCCAGAAATCTTCAGAAATGTCAAATTCTTACATTTTCCCCAATTTGGTGACAACTCTCCATATAGTCTGTTGTGACTCATATCAATGTAATAAAGATGTGGATGTACACCAAAACTGTCAGTTATATTTCCTACAAATCGGTTGTTGTCGAGTCGAACTCTCATTAAACTTGTGCAATTTCTAAAGTCAGGAATAGGACCCATGAGATTATTGTTAGAAACCGTTAATCTTTGAAGTGATCGTCCTTGGCATATTTGTTGAGGTGAGCTTCCAGATAAGAGGTTATCATCCAAGTCGAAGTTTACAATAGATGCTTGGCTACCAAAGTCTTGAGGTATTGCACCAGATAATTGATTCGAACTCAAATGGAGGAACTCTAGTCTAGTTAAATTAGACAGAGAATGAGGGATTGGACCATTGAGGTTGTTGAAAGATAGCTCCAAGTCAACCAGATTTTTCATATCTCCGATTTCCGAAGGCACAGGACCAGATAATTGATTGTCGTACAAATGGAGGCTCTTCAGTCTAGTTAAATTAGCCAGAGAATAAGGGATAGGACCACTGAGGTTGTTTTGTTGTAATGCCAAGACAACCAGATTTTTCATATCTCCAATTTCAGAAGGCATTGGACCAGATAATTGATTGCCATGCAAATAGAGGGTCTCTAGTCTAATTAAATTAGACAGAGAATGAGGGATTGGACCAATGAGGTTCTTTTGATATAGTGCCAATTGAACCAGATTTTTCATATATCCAATTTCTAAAGGCACCAGACCAGATAATTGATTAGAAGCAAAATAGAGGGTCTCTAGTCTAGTTAAATTAGACAGAGAATGAGGGATTGGACCACTGAGGTTGTTTTGAGATATCTCCAAGTCAACCAGATTTTTCATATCTCCGATTTCAGAAGGCACAGGACCAGATAATTGATTGTCGTTCAAATAAAGGATCTCTAGTCTATTTAAATTAGCCAGAGAATGAGGGATAGGACCTCTGAGTTTGTTAAAAGATAGATCCAAGTCAACTAGATTTTTCATTTCTCCGATTTCAGAAGGCACAGGACCAGATAATTGATTGTCGTACAAATGGAGGCTCTTCAGTCTAGTTAAATTAGCCCGAGAATAAGGGATTGGACCACTGAGGTTGTTTTGTTGTAATGCCAAGACAACCAGATTTTTCATATCTCCAATTTCAGAAGGCATTGGACCAGATAATTGATTGCCATGCAAATAGAGGGTCTCTAGTCTAGTTAAATTAGACAGAGAATGAGGGATTGGACCAATGAGGTTCTTTTGATATAGTGCCAACTGAACCAGATTTTTCATATATCCAATTTCTAAAGGCACCAGACCAG
This sequence comes from Macadamia integrifolia, assembly GCF_013358625.1. Classification (NCBI taxonomy): domain Eukaryota; kingdom Viridiplantae; phylum Streptophyta; class Magnoliopsida; order Proteales; family Proteaceae; genus Macadamia; species Macadamia integrifolia. Next base: position 49,021 of record NW_024868883.1, read on the forward strand.
ATAATTGATTAGAAGCAAAATAGAGGGTCTCTAGTCTAGTTAAATTAGACAGAGAATGAGGGATTGGACCACTGAGATTGTTTTGAGATATCTCCAAGTCAACCAGATTTTTCATATCTCCGATTTCAGAAGGCACAGGACCAGATAATTGATTGTCGTTCAAATAAAGGATCTCTAGTCTACTTAAATTAGCCAGAGAATGAGGGATAGGACCTCTGAGTTTGTTAAAAGATAGATCCAAGTCAACTAGATTTTTCATTTCTCCGATTTCAGAAGGCACATGACCAGATAATTGATTGTCGTACAAATGGTGGCTCTTCAGTCTAGTTAAATTAGCCAGAGAATAAGGGATTGGACCACTGAGGTTGTTTTGTTGTAATGCCAAGACAACCAGATTTTTCATATCTCCAATTTCAGAAGGCATTGGACCAGATAATTGATTGCCATGCAAATAGAGGGTCTCTAGTCTAGTTAAATTAGACAGAGAATGAGGGATTGGACCAATGAGGTTGTTTTGATATAGTGCCAACTGAACCAGATTTTTCATATATCCAATTTCTAAAGGCACCAGACCAGATAATTGATTAGAATCAAAATAGAGGGTCTCTAGTCTAGTTAAATTAGACAGAGAATGAGGGATTGAACCAATGAGCTTGTTTGTTCCTAGTTCCAACCCAACCAAATTTACCAGATTTCCCAATGCGTTAGGTATTGGACCACTGAGTTCATTGCCACTGAGATCGAGGTGGGTGATCAGTTTGGAGAGTCTACCAATTTGATCTGGTATGGGTCCTGTGAGTCCATTGAGGCTGAGATTGAGAAGGAGGAGATTGGGAAAGGAAGAGAAGGTGAAGTTGTGAAGCGTACCTTGCAGCTCCAGTCCTGGAAGGCTAATCTCAACCACGCTGGTTCGGGCTTTGTTACAAGTTATACCAAACCAGTTGCAGCAGGGGATTGGTGCTGAGGATGATGATGTAAGCTTCCAAGAACGGAGAGCAGGGACAGAGTAGTTTTGGAGAGTGGCTTTCCATTTGAGTAGAGCCTCTGTTTCACTTGATGACGACCGAGAGGAAGAGACCCCTAATCCACTACCAAACGCAGAGGAAGTACTGAGGAATAAGATGATAAGGCAAAGATAGAAAAACGACATGAATGGAGTCGGAGAAGTAGTGGGAGAAGAACGGGTGGATGAGTAGTAAGCCATGGGTTCGGTACTGTATGTATGTTGTTTGCAGTGAGTTAATCAATCATACATACATATAGAGAAGCGTTCATAGAGAGTGATGTCGTCCATTCAATGCTCTCTATTTATTCTTTGATGTGGAAGAATCAATCTGACTACAACTGATTCAAGGCTTAGAAATCAGAAAAGTGAAATAATGTATAAGCTTTTTCCACATTTGATTTTTGTACAGATAAATAAATAAATAAATAAATTTGAGATAGACCCACACGGTTTTGTTTTTCCAAAGGAAAGCAATTCACTTTTTGGAAATTTGAAACGAAGGTGTCGGTGTTCCCGCACACTCTCTCGCATTTCTGTTTACATAGTGGGGTTGTAAATAGTGGGGTTGTGAGAGAGAGGGAAAGGGTAAGGATGTTCCAAGAGGTGGTGGTTGTGAAGCGTTCATAAACTGTGTGGGACCTTTGGTTAACAGTTGATGTCGTCCATTTCTGTTTACCAAAAAAAAAAAGTACAGCTAAGAAATCACAATCCAACGGTTATTAGTGAACGTAAGAGCTACGTTTTTGTCGGTGCGAGCGTTGGAAGGACTCCACTGTAGCCTGTAGCGTTGCAAAAGGGCTGAACGTGAAAAACGTAATCGCAAGTCAACAAAAACGTGAACCCCGGGGTTGAAATCGTCTGCAATTCTGATCTCGTACAATTCCGTGAAATACCACCTTCAGGCGGTGACACGTGTATTAATACCAATACAATGGTTCAGATCTGGTACAACTAATAAAACATTAAATCAATGAAGAGGCATTTAAATCATATCTGGACCATTGTATTGGTATCAATACACGTGTCACTCCCTGAAGGTGGTATTGCACGGAATTGTACGAGATCGGAATTGTAGACGATTTTTTTCCATGAACCCCGCCGGATGGGTTTGTAAGAAATGGGGTTGTGAGAGAGAGAGGGAGAGGGTGGGGATGCTAAATCTTCTATTGTCTCTTCCTATTCCCTCTCGGATCTCTAAATGTGAACCAAATGTAAGATATTACATACTGAATTTACATACCATTTCCTAAAATCGACACTATAAACCATACGTAAATCAATTATGAACTGAATAACAAAAACCGATTAAAAACTGTTAAAACCAAAATCGGATAAAAACAATTTTGATTTCAGCTTACTCCTATCCGGTTTGGTTTTGGTTTTGGTTTCGGGTTATCAAAAGATAAATCCCACCGAAATCGAAACCATACCATTTGACAACCCTAGATTTACCCCTATTCTCTTAAAAAAAAAATATATCGATTTTTATTACTTTTTTATCCTTAAGTTGTACCAATGGATTGATATCAAAACGATCAAGACTTAGGATCAGTCTCAATCGATACGGGTCCAATCCAGGCGATTTCACGATACTCAATCTGGTACATAGCACATTTCAAGTAATAGAATTCAGATTGATCACCCCAAGCATGATGCACAATGTAGCAAATGAAGCTTCAAAGAAATAGTTATAAAATCAATGTTTTAAAAAATGAAAAGTTGGAATATATAATACAAAAAGAAAAGTTTAAAATTATGGCTATGTCATCAAATAAGACTAACAAAATTTAACTTGTGGCTAATCTATATGGTCACCTATATAACCAATGGGAAAAGGTTCTTTGAATCATCGGTTGAGGATACACTAGCATCTTCTCTCTATCTCTATCTTGTTCACATGAAATGATTTCATTGCCCTCCTATATATGAATGTAGTTCAATTGCATGGTCCTTTATGCCGCTTGCTCAGATAATCCTGATTTCCTATAACCAATATTATAAGTTAAACGAAAAAAGAACTTTGGG
>NW_024868883.1:52071-52479 GCF_013358625.1 Macadamia integrifolia
CACATCGATTCACAACCGCAAAACCGATGGTTAACCGCTACCAATGGTGTTATCATGTTTCACTACTTTGATGAACCGACGAAAAAAAAAAAAAAAAGAAGTGGTTGCTTTAGACTATTTTCTTCTTTTAGGAAACTCAATCCTCTAAAAACTCAATCCAATTCGCTTGCGTGGCTCTACGCTTAGACATAAATGAACACAAAAAGGCTGTGCTGCCTCAACTTGATCACTCAACATGGCATTGGCCTGTGCACTAGTGTAGTATCCAAACAATCGGGTACTGTGCATTGTTGTTTGTTGTTCTGAAATGATCATACCTTTTGTATGATTGCCAATTTATTCCTTACCCCAAAAAAAAAAATTATTGATTTTTCTGATGCCTTGTCCAAATATATTTCTCCCCCCCCC
>NW_024868884.1:0-1321 GCF_013358625.1 Macadamia integrifolia
TAACCTTGTTAAAATCATTCTTCTTGTTAAGGTTTTTTAAATTTCTGGTGGAAATTATTTTGGCAATGTCTTTCACAATTTGTTTTTCAAAACTCTAAAGAAGCTTGCTTGTAAGTGATTGTGTTACTTTGGTCTTTCGATTGGTTGTTGATTATTATGGGTCCTCCTTTAGCTAAATCTTATTCCAAACTGGGGCCGATTTGGTGATTTTATTCATGACAGTGTTTTTTGGTCTGGGGGCCTACATATGCAACTGGTGGTCTGGTGCTTACTTCAATCACGTAGCAGATTAGATTGGGTTGAAATTTTGTGAACAGGCTAACCCTTTCTTTTTTTTTTTTGGGTAGAAAAACAGGCTAACCCTAATTTTTTTTTTTTTGGGTAGAAAACAGGCTAACCCTATAGTCCCTTGGTCACATGTCAAGTTTCCACTTTGCTTAATTATATAATGTGGTTGATTGGATTGTGTTGAAATTTTTCAGACATGTAAATCCTGAGGTCCCTTATTCACATGTCAAGTTTTAGTTTATCCACATCACAAAACAAACAAATAAAAAAATCTAGGAATTTGACATGGGTGTGATGGCCTAGCGAAGGGTGCATGGACATGTGTGGGAGGGTCGGATATTCTATAGGGGTAAATGATTAAATTGGGGTCCAAAATTTGTAATGTGGTCTATCAAACCATCTCTTAGAAATTTAATGGTTAGATCGAATTTGTCATTTGGTTTTACACGTAGTCTAATTAGGTGTTTTGATAAAGGGAAGGAAAGTTTTGCCTTAAATTGTTCAAGTCATGTATATGGTTATATATGATAGGTGCCATTGATAATGGAGTAGGATGAGACTTTCATGAGATGAAAGTATGAGGGGGGAAGGGAGTTTGGGGCTTTGAGCATATGCCCATTTTCTGCCCTTTGCTGACTTTGGTAATGTTTGTTTGGCAAAATCTAATGGCAAGAAAGAAAAATAAATAAATAAATAATGATTTTTTTTGTAAAATCTTATAATGAAACTCTGTGAGAAAAAAATATTACCACTCCTATTTCAAATTTAAGAAAGAAGAATATCTGTTTTTCCATTAGAATATATGTAGTCCAAATTTTTTTTTTCTTTGTCATTCATTTCTGTCCAAACAATTATACCCTTAGACCTTAGTGATGTTAGCAAGAAATTAGATGAGAGTAGGGAGCATGGTGTTAATAATTCCCATTTTGATCCAAGGATATATTTTTTTTTTTGGGTAACCGATCCAAGGATACTTCACCCACAACCCAAACAACCGCCCACACCACACCCCTCCCCAAAAAAAAAAAAAAAA
>NW_024868884.1:1341-8306 GCF_013358625.1 Macadamia integrifolia
AAAAAAAAGGGTAGGATTCCGATATATATCCCTGCTATCAATAGTTGCAGACCTTACCATCTGGCCAAAGGTAGTAGTAGTGTTGACTGATTGTCACGTTCATATCGATATAATATAATTGCTACAATTAGTGGTTTTACTATGATGGTAACTCCCTTTGATGATAGACACTCACTTATAAGGATGTGAATTGAAATCAAAATCATTTATCGAAATCGAATCAAGTTGTTTACATCGAAACCACAAAATCATTTAGTAAATGGTTCGGTTCTGGTTTCAAGTTTTAGGCCGGTTAGCTAAATGGGTCAGATCTGTTTTAACTGCATAACCTGTTGGTTTCAAACCGAATTGAAACCGTTAAAACCAATCCGATTAATCCATATAACGATTAAGTAACCAACTTTTTTGGAGGTAATATTTTTCTTTTAAACTCGTATGAAATTCTTTGGACATTTGTTTCATATTCTAAGTAATTGTTTTCTTCCTTCATAGTTGAGACAGATGAAGATGAATTATTTGAAACCTTGCAAGATGTGTTTTTAGTGCCTTCTACTCCTACTTCAGCATCATCCATCTCTACTACCGGTGTTCATTAGTAGTTTTGTTTACATTTCACTTTTTCGATCTAATATTTTCTTTTGCTTAGTAGTTTGGTTGTTTTAACAAAACATAATGGTTTGCATTTCACATTCTCAAGATTAAATCATTTATCACTAAAAGTAAATTTTAGTAAACATGCGAATAATCTAGCAAACCGATTACTAACAGTTTGGAAACCGTATGGAATAAATCGAAACGAAACCGTTTAAAACCGTGAACGAAATCGTTTAAAAACCATAGAACCGAAATCATTTACTAAATGGTTGCGGTTTCAGAAAGTGCAACCGTTTACTAAATGGTGCGATTTTAGTTTCAGCCAAATAAATGTGAACCAAATCGAGTCGAACCATACCGTTTCAATCAAAACCAAACCGATTAACACCCTTAGTCACTTAGTATGAGCCAACATGTTTTGGCTTTTAGATGGATGATAACAAATTCCATCTTAGGCTGTTAATTTGGAAGAGAGCGATAGAAAGACTCATATACGACGCTATTATGACTGCCGGAAAAAGAGAGAGAAATGTCGCAGAGCTTGGAACCAAGTTGGCTGGAGATATGGTAGGAGGTGAGACGTTGGAACCCAATGGAGATAAGTCCATCTCTATTGGACCTTCATTTTATGTTGAACTTTATCATAGAGAAATAAATAACTCTATTTAAATTATGTTTATATTTATTTGATAAGAGAATGAAAGAAAAATCAGAAAAAAGAAAGAAAGAAAAAAAAAATAGTTCTCTTAAGTGTTTAGTGGGTATCAAGGTTATTAAACTTGGAATTGAGAATCTGAATCAGCTCTAATCGATTTCAATTTTGACTAAATGAAATCGATTGGAATCAATCAACTGATAAGAATTGGTTAAATCATCTTGAACCCTAAAAATTCAGCATGGATTGATCATTTCGGATCAATTAAAATTGGGTTTTGATCCAATAGACACCATTCTCGAAACCTTATCGGGTATAAAAGCAAACCAAGTTTTTTGCGCTTTACTTTCAAAGATTCATCGTCTCATCATAAGTGTCTCTTTTAAGTTGAGCTATGGTTAACCCTCTGGCCTCTTTTGTCCAGTCAGGTTTTTAGCCAAGTGTGAATGAGAATGTCTTGTCTTACATCTTTGGCTGGTTATGAAGTTAGAAGATACATAGTTTGGACAATTAATGTGGTCCACATTGCCCATTTTTACCACAATGACAATTCTTAACATAAATATGTACATCAACATGGACATGTGTTATTGTCATTGTTAGATTGGATTCTAATTGAATTTCTACTCATCTATATGTCATAGGTGACTTTTGGGAAAATTTATCTTACAATTAATGTGCTAATTCCCTTTTAATATCATATATTTTTTCTTATTTTGTAATTGTTTTTAAAATCACATCCACTTCCAATAAACAAGTAGCCTTGATTGGGAAATGTTTAGGAATGAAGAGAAAAGAAGATTAGTTTAATTGAGATGACTCAAAGAGATGGGTAAGCACATATTATTGTTAGTCGACGTGTGAGAAGGTAGTGAGACAAAGACATTTATGGGTATGGCATATGTCAATACATAAGTGGGTAACCATTATTATTAAAACATAAAAACTTAAAATATATATTATGCTCAATTATAGGGAAAAGGTTCTCTTGCATGCCCTGGGAGAATACTTTAACACCTTGTTTATGAAAGAAAAAAAAAAAAAAAAAAACTTAACAGCTTTCTTTTTTCCTTTGTTTATGCTCAATATTATTTGGGTGCAAGTGAGGTAGGCCAGGTTAGAAAATTGATAAATTTGGACAAAATTCAACCTCAAACCAATGCGACTGTTGCAAATAAAATGTATTGGGATATTGAGATAATAATTAAATGTGAAATTGGATATTAATGTGGCCATTTTTTTTAATATACATATCACCATATGACATCAAGAATCCTATATGTCTCGAAATCAAATTTTATAAATCCGAGATGTATGGCATAGGTTCTAGGAAATTGGGTTTGAAGCAAGTCCCCATCCACTTGGCTGTATTATATTGCTGTACATTCATTTATGAGAATGTTTATTTTTTGTGAATAAATAGATATATTATTTTTTTCTTTGAAAGAAAAATATCAATAAAAACACCCCGAGTGTACTTCCACAAGTCCAAAGGCGTCATATGTTAATAGACACCTCTAGTTCGAGTCTCCTCACGATCGATCTATTACCCGAGTTAGATGTGGCTGCGTGTAACCGGGGTTTACTATTGGGCTTGAACTGTACAATCGGGCAATTTCAAGTGGTTCCTCGTTAGTAAAAAAAAATAATAATAAATAAATAAATAAATGTATTAAAAAAAAAGAATAAGGAAAAAAAAAATATTACAAAGCAAAGATGCCACCAAGAGGAACTAGGCTCCAAACAAACAAAAGAAAAAGAATCAAAACATCAACCCTAGAAATCAAAAGTGGATCTCCCAAAAAAGAAGCGATAATGAGCGTACATTGCGATCTTCCAAAATATATCATATTTTCTAATCGGTAGAGCAAAGAAAATAAGAGGCAAACCTAATACAGTGATTTCTCTCCCTACACAAAATAGTAATTCGAGTGTCTTCCTAATAAAACTCTTCCGTCTTTTGCTTCAATTCTGACACTCTTTATTATGTTTCACTCAAGATCTTCCAGTCGAGAAAGATCATCTAAGGAGGTCAGGTGCCATCCCAAAATATGAAGGAATGAATTTCCTTCATATGATTCCAAATTGTCTTTACACGAAATAGGATTGTCATCCACATTTGCAATCTGAGTCAAAATGTCAACAAGTTGAGCCAATATATCAATCATAAATGATTCATTTATAAGACTAATTTTTCAGAGCAATTATTCTCTGCAGTGAGTGCGGCGGCGTGGTGAACATCGGATGGCTGAGAGCATTTGGACATGCACCTCGAGGTTCTTTCAGTCATTCGATACTCACCGCACCACCACACTTACTGTAGAGGATGTTTTTGCATTGTTTCACCAAATGTAGTGAAATGTGCAAAATGTTTAAATTTTAGAAAATCAAGTTTTAAGCATTATGGGTTTTTCAAATGCTAATGACGTGCTTGACTTTGGGGAACCCAACATTGAAGCGTCTCTCCTACCCACTGCTGCAATTCCTTCTCAACGGGCCAGTATCTTGGAGGAGGTCTACAAGGTATGGTGAGGTTTTCATAGGAAGGCCCATCCATGCCACAAATCCTTATTTGATTATCATATTCACCTCTGAAAGTCTGATGGAAGAGCAATATGGGCAGTGATATTATCAACAAAAAAAAGAGTGTGGCAAGAAAACAAAAAAGAGATAAAAAAATTGACTTGATGAGCTGGCACCAAGAGTCGGTCATGGGATCAAATCTTGTAATATAGTAAATTTATTTAAAAAAATATGGGAGAAGATGGAAAGAGGAATGAAACTCGAAAATCAAGCGAATTGAGAGAGAGAGAGAGAGAGAGAGAGAAACTCAAGTGCATTGAGTGGAGACTAGAGAGAGACATTAAAAAGAATATTGAAAACCAATATAACATGGTTTTAAGTGTTGGTATTGTATTGGTCTCGATTGATATTGAAACTTGATCAATTTGGATCAATTGCTCATATTGTTTTAAGGGTAAAACAATAAAAAATAAAAATAAAAAAGGAAAATTTTCTTGTACTATCCCAAAAAAATATTCATAATATACTATAACCCTTAGAATTTGAAAAAAAGATCCCATCCTTCATTTTCATAAAAAAATTTCTAATAAATCCATTCCAATAGAAAGAAATCATTAAATGATGATGTCACAGTTTAATATTATCTAAATGGCCAAACTATCTTTAGGTATGGGTATGGGTAAATTTATCGTTTTATCCTTCACTTTTAAACCCCCAAATTGGTAAGATGTCTTGCCTTTTCTCTTAAACCTTTATCTCTACTCCAACTACTTGTGAAGAAAATAGAACAAAGAGACGGTTGAGGAATAAGATATTGAGAAAGAAGCTTCATTGCCTTCCCTGACGTAGGTGATTTCGTATTCTTCCCTGCCTCTGCGAACATACTTTCTCTTACAGCCGCACTCAGTGTGTATTTGCAGAAAACATTGCTTGGGTCAAGATTGGGGGCGACAGTGCTGAGGTGTCGTTTAGGGTTTGGGTTTTCTTTGTTGGTGTTGATGAAGTGATGTTTGAAGGAGAGGGGTTTGCAAGGTCTGGACTCGGGGGTATTGAGCTTGGATACGCTGTGGAGGAGGAAGGTTTGGAAGGTGGGATGGGAGAAGGAGAGAAATGGTCAACGATGTCGAGGCCAGCTATGAGCTCCAGGAGTTTAAATCTTGTGGTGGTATGGGTTCAGAATAAGACCGTTTAATCAGAAATGCTGATTCAGTTTGGGCTCAAATAAGTCTAAATTCTTCCATCTTCCTCTTATTTAAATGCAAAAAACCATGAGCAAGCTTCTTGGGTATGGAGTGTAAAGTTTAAGAGGCCTTGACAATTGTTTATGAATCCCACGTTATTCCTTGTGGTTGTTTATTGTATTTATAATATTTACATGATAAGATTTGTTACAAGGGATAGAGTCCTGTGCACTTCAATCAATACAATAGGATAGAGTCCAACGGCTTTCAATCAGTTCATTCGGATAGAGTCCATAGAGTCCACTGGTCTTCAACCTGTGTAACAGTAAGATAGAGTCCACGGTCTTCAACCTGTGTAATGATTTTGTTCTCATCCGTAAGACCTGGTCTTCTCATTCTCAAGTGTTTGAGATGGATGTGAATTCATATCCTTAACACACCCTCGCAAGCGAAGCGGTCGAAAATGAACAATGAGCTTGTCTCGTAGGTTGCAAAAGCGAGGTGCAGCAAGGCCTTTGGTCATGATGTCAGCTATTTGATCAGGACTAGCAACAAATCGAATGCACAGACGACCAGTGGCAACCTGTTCACGAACGAAATGAAAGTCAATCTCAATATGTTTCGTGCAAGCATGGAAGAGTGGGTTTGCAGCAAGGTATGTGGCACCAATGTTGTCACAGTAGAAAGTGGGTGGTGTAGTAGAAATGCTAAGATCAAGGAGTAGCTGGTGTAGCCATAAGAGTTTAGCAGCGGTATTGGCAAGACCTTTGTACTCTGACTTTGTGGATGAACGAGGGGGAACAATTCTCTTAATAATGCTGCCTCTAATGACACCTCCAATCGTGGCAACTATAATCATCGTAACCGAAACTCTAACCATAGTTGTAGCTCTATTAACTCCGGCCAGCCGCAACACTCATCCTCTATGCAATCACCTTCTTTGGACCAAATAGCTGGAGAATATAAGAAAAAATAGAACACTAGGCACAAAAATGGGGTTGTTGGAGAATTGGAACATGTCAATCGATAACCCCGTCAAGATCAGATTATATTGGCTTGGTAGGATGCATCTCTACCAAGGGGAACAATTCTCTTAATAATGCTGCCTCTAATGACACCTCCAATCGCGGCAACTATAATCGTCGCAACCGGAACTCTAACCGTAGTCGCAGCTCTAATAACTTTGGCCAATCACAACACTCGTCCTCTATGCAATCACCTCGTGCTCCATGTCAGATATGTAATAAGACTAATCACATTGCCACGATGTGCTATTACCGCTACACTCCACCTCAACAGTCCCATAATGGTTCTCCCCGCCAGACACTTCTTGCTACTCCTGCACCATCGGTTGATTCAACTTGGTATCCAGATTCTGGGGCTACCCACCATCTCACTGCTGATCTTGGCAACATGAGTCTTCATTCTTCATATAATGGCATAGATCAAGTTCGGGTTGGTAACGGGGCAGGTTTGCATATTCAAAACATTGGACATTCTACCATTCCTTCCTCTTCTCGTCCTTTCCATCTTCATGATATCTTATATGTTCCCCAAATAATCAAAAATTTGTTATCTGTTAGTCGACTCACATCCAGGGTTAACAAATTCGGATTCGGGAATTATTCGGACGGAGAATTATTCGGAATAATTCGGACGATTAATTTAAGGATTCGGTCAAAAAAGCGGTCAAAAAATCTTATTGGGGTTTTTTTTAAAAAAAAATTGATTTTTTTTTATTTTTTTATTTTTTATTTTTTTTAAATAATGTTTAAATGGACCGAATAATTCGGTTTAATTCGGATTCGGTCCGAATTATTCGAGAATTATATTTATTTTTGAAAAAGTTGCGAATTTTAAAGAATTTTATTTTTAATTCGGATTCGGTCCGAATTTTTGATAAAATTCTTTAAAATTCGGTTCGGCCGAATAATTCGCGAATTATTCGGCCGAATTGCTAACTATGCTCACATCTGATAATAATGTTCAAGTTTTTCAGTTTGATGGTGCTA
>NW_024868884.1:9059-10693 GCF_013358625.1 Macadamia integrifolia
AGCCGCATGCTCCTATATGACATAGTATGATTGCATAGTGCCACCGCGTCCCATTCCACAGGCCACCAATGCACTCGTTTCCAAGTCGACTACGACATCTAGTCTATTAATGCATCATGCACAATGATGTCAACATTCATCACATAAGCATATCATCATTTGGCATTGAGAAATAAACACAGCACACATAGCATAAAATATGAGGATGGCTAAGCTACATAGCATTTGCATGATGACATGGCTAGTCTAGATACAATTAAATGAATGCCAAACAAGCCTTGAAACAAGGCCAAACGTCCTCTCTCCACTTTCCTGTAGTGTACAAAGACTCACGCTTGGTACGGGTGAGATCTGGTGCGAGAAGCGTAAGATTTGGTGAACCTATCATGAGTGAATGGGGTTAGCATTTCACCACTTTATGATCAAAACTAACAAGATTTGGTGACAAAATCATGTTTAGAATCCTAAAAGAAGGTCGCACGTCCGTTTTGGGTCCATTCGAACGTAAAAATCATGTTGGGAGCCTCTCGGGTGGGTCGGACAGCCCACCTATCCTGACCCACCAGTCAGACCCACTGGTCCTGATCGGCGGGCAGGTCGGACCATCGATCGGCCCATCAGTTGGGCCCACCAGTTGGCCCCGAGGGCCTACCCTCTCAGGCGGGTGCCCTCAAGCGGGCCATTTGGCCCACCGATTTGGCCCACCGGTCTTGGCTAGAAAATGTTATTTTTTCCCAAACTTTTCCCAACCTTTGGAGAATCAAATGGAGCTTTTCCAAATCCATTTTCCACACATTCAAGGTCTCATAAGATGGTTTTAACCTATATCTAGGTTAGATTTAAGGAATGAAATCCATCTTACCTTCTTTGCCAAAGAACTCGTTCAAAGACCCCAAAATCACTTCAAATCACCAATGCTCCTCCAACCGTGGAAACACTCCTTCAAATCCTTCAAAATCAATACATAAACCATCTATTAAACCTTAGATTCATCATCTCAAGGGAGATTTACGAGACCTCAAGAAACTTTACCCAAATTAAGGGTTTCATTTGGGTGTGGTGAAAGTTTAGGGAATATAGCCTTCGCTCACCTCTAAACGTAGATCTCGTGTTGGGGATCACTTTTCCGGCGTCAGAATGGGAAGATCAAGCCTTGGCATCGCTGAAATTCATTTCTTCTTCCTCTTCCTTCCCTTTTCCTCTTCTTTCCCTCCTTTTCTCTCTCCTCTTTACTCTTCTCACCAAACGCCCGAGTGTCATAAATGAGAAAAAGGAAAAACATAATGATAGTTATTTATACTCTTTAAAACATCTTGTAACCTCATGGGTGGGTCACTCAGGTGGGCGGATGCACCCACCTGTGATCGCCCACCTGAGGGCCGAAAATTGGCCAACAAGTGGGATTTTAATGGAATTCGACTATCGGCACAAATCTCACTCTCGGCATAAGATATTATATACTTATGCACTTTAAGATACGGCTACATACCTCATTTATCCGTACATGGTCTTATGATATGTGCATGTACACGGCTTGGGTACACCCATCTCCTCTGGCACTGACTCAGACTTGTCCGGCCAACTGGTGTTCAAAGTTACCCTTACCATCATAGTCCATAAGGAACCCGCCTTAA
>NW_024868884.1:10713-52440 GCF_013358625.1 Macadamia integrifolia
GGAACCATCCTCCTACACTTGTGGGTCAGAGATCCTGCAACTATATTCCTTGTTGCTGAATCCATAGACCTGCAACTTCTTTCTCTTCTTCTTCTTCTTCTCATCTTCTCCTTCTCTTCTGTTCCTCTTCTCCCCCTCCTTTCTTCATAACTGAAATCATCCCCTACTTCTTCCCACTTACCTTTTTCCATAACCGAAATCTGAACCCCTACAGCTCTCATCTTCTTCCCTTTGCCAAAATCCATCTCTAGCCCATCGTCTTCTCTTCTTCTTCTTCCTATTTTATTTTCTTTTTTTTGTTATTTTTTTAATTTTCTGATTAGATAGTCCATATTTGTAATACCCACAACCTGTTATTTCATTTCTATTTTCTGTGTGGAATCTTCCCTTCCTTTCGTTCTTTATTTTTATTTTATCCATTTTGGTTTGATTTTAGGTCTGTAATGTATCCGACCCTAAAATTTAGGGTTGGGATTCCCCTAATTTTAAACTTTAAAATCAAATGATTTTCTTTTATTTTCCTTTTAATAAAGTATGGGACGTAGTCTAGGGCGCATGTTAGCAAGGGCATGGCTAGCCCCCCTCAAACCCGCTCATAGCATTAGGTGCGTATTGGGGATTTAGGTTTTCCTACTATCTCCTATCTTTTGTACTCCAACCCTCACTCGCATTAATGTAGTACTAATCTAGATTGATTAAAGTAACGTAGTTAACGTAATTAGTCATTTCAACTGTTGTTTATTTAATTGTGGTTTGTTAATTTAGCTTTTTAAATAACTACATTTGATTTCTTCATTCAATTCAATTTATTAAACTTGTGTAATTACCAATCTTTTTCCCTCTACTGGTTTGTTTATTTTAATCAATCAACTAATTAGTTATTTAATGTAGAATAATTAACTAGATTAATTAGTTAAAAGATTCTCTTCTCATTAGCTTAACTAGGGTTTTGAAAAATGTTTAACTCATCTTAGGATTAGCTCAAGGTAAACATAATTAGTCCAATTAGGTTTCATAATTAATTTAATTAAACCTTAGGTTTAGTTTAATCCTCCTATACTAGATTAGGTAGATTAGTAAAAATGCATTCATTTAATGTAATTATTTCATTTTACTTTTATAAATTAATTAGATCTCATTTAATTTATAAATCTTTTTACCAATTAGATTAAGTGGGATTGCAATAATTTATTTCACAAATTACTAGGGATTGAGATTAACCATTTTAATTAATTCAATTTAGGATCTCACAAATTCATTGCTCATCCATCTAGGTCAGGCTCAATTAATTTAGTAAGTTCAATTTAGGGTTTCACAAATTGCTCAACTAATCCTAGGTCTAGGCTTAATTAATTATTTTAATCTAAGACTCATAATACATTAATTAAATCATTTAGGGCTTTTAATTTTTAATTAGCGTAATCATTTCATTATTTGTATTATAACCTAGCTAGCATAATTTAGACACTTAGTTTAGGGTTTTCACATGCCATGCTTCGATACCTAGTTTAGGGTTTTCAGTGACCTAGATTTAGGACTAGTTAGTAGGGTACAAACAAACTTTGGTCAAACAAAAAATGACAGGCCTTAGGGTCGGGCAGACTGGGTGCATAACACCTTCCCAGTCTGTCACTTGACACTTGTCCAGAATCTTAGTGCAAACCAGCCTTATCCATCAGAGTCATTAGTCTATCTTCCTTGATTGGGGGAGACATTTATGGGTCCTAGACCCTTTCTAGGTGGCGACTCCCTTTTACCCATAACGTGTGTCCCCCCTTGGCATTTGATGACCAGGGGATACTATCTCATTTCATTAGGGTCGACCCCTAGCGTGTGTACACGCGTTACACACCCTATCACGACCCAGCGGAGGTCTATGATACCTACAGTGGCGACTCCGCTGGGGATGTTAGACTCTTGAGTCTTAATTGACTATTGTTTGTATAGCTTTGTTTGTACCTTATTGTTTGTATAGTGACATGTTATTTTTCACTTTTCATTATTTGCATGCACTTCTTGCATTGAGCACAGCATGCCTTACCCTTATTCACCCCCGTGGTGTAGCTGTCAGGGTCCCTCACATATGTTTGGGCGCCCTCAGTTACATCACACCCCTTGATATCGTGCCATTTAGGCATGGAATATGGAACTTATCGACGAGGGTGTTACCTTGCGTGCTTGAGGGAGATCACACACATTTAGGTGTGCCCAAAGAGACGCTATTGGTCAACACTCTGAGATCGATCTACTTATGCTATTCCCCTATTGGTATATCAAAGGGACCACGTGCCTCTGATTCATTCCGTGTATACGGGTGATAGGTATATCGATCTTGTCAAGGTAGCCTTGCTGGTCCTAAACCTAGCCAACATGCATCATATACTTGGACATAGAACCAATGACTAGGACTAGGATCAACACAATTAGTGTAATATTGTTTACGGTTCATGTTGGAACCCCTTGTAGTCATTTTTACCCTCTCAATCTACCATTCACCAACGGAAGGATTGGATTTATCATTAACATTAAAGGTGCTAGTGTTTATAACTACACCAGTTGTTGATTCTTACAACTGCACCGTATGATTGGTACTGTGGCTATATGCTAATACCACCAGTCCGATGTGGTATAGGTCTCAACTTGATAAAGGTTTCACACATGCTATCTCGATGTTAACGGTGGACCCAAATTCATCCACCATGGTTTTTGGTGATTGATTCGATGTAGATCCACCTACATGGAAGTTCTTACACGAACCACCTTATTTGATCTATCAATTGAGAGTCTCTTCAACTTAGGGGCACTTCCTTTCAGTTTACCACTAAGTTGATACCACTCTCAATTGACGTAACCCTTGTTTGGTATAGTTGTCATTGTTTGTGCATGTTTTGACCCTAGTTGGGCTCACGTAGGAGAATGTCCTTGTTACCATCTCATCATTTCTTTTGTCCATTTTCTGGTACCAATAAGGAGTGTAATCCGAAGTTTCACTTTCTCATCATATTCTATCCAATTGAGGCACAATTTCTCTTCAAGAAGGCCATTTCCTACCCTTGTGGGTCAGAGATCCTGATTCAATTAGACTAGTGGGGCTTTCAACAGAACCCTCATTAGAAGTGTTCCCCGTTTCCCCAGAGGGTACAGATACCATGAGTCAAGATAACATTTCACCAGTAAATCCCGACCCCATGGAGGCCTGTGTCACTAAGATTGAGGAGATGTTAGCAAACTTAACTGCGATGATACAAGCTCAGGCTGGTGTTACTCGACCGGCAGAAGTTCAGGACCAACGGAGTCGTCTCCATAGTCCTAGGGTTGTTCCTCACCCTAATGTGTTAGGTGTTGAGGATGATGTTGTGATTGACAATAGCCCTGCTATAGGAAAGTCTGTAAGTCTTGAGAACCAAGAGTTGAAGGATAAAGTTAGTCGCCTTGAACACTTGATCAGAAACCTTAAAGGTGTTGAAGATCAAATCATTGATACAGAACGGTTGTGTTTCTTTCCTCATGTTAGGTTGCCAAAAAAATTTAAATGGACCTCTGAAAAGTTTGATGGTAGGGGTGATCCCCGTACTCACTTAAGATCTTTTATTGGCCAGTTGAGGGGAGGTCGAGGCTTCACGGATGAGCAACTGGGGCAGGCCTTCCAATTTTCACTTACTGGTGCTGCTCACCTTTGGCTAATGGCCCTAGATTCTTTCTCAACCCACACTTGGGACGACATGATGAAGGCGTTTACTCGCCAATACTCCTATAATACAGAGATAGAGTTGACCAGGAGAGAGTTGGAAACAACAAAGCAAGCAGCAGGTGAAGGGTTCATTAGCTATTTGAAAAGGTTTCGTGACAAAGCGGCTTAGATGTGGGATAGGCCAAATGAGAGAGAGCAAGTGGGAATGATAGTGAGAGGATTGCGAGACCCATACCGAAAGTTTTTGTTTGCTCTCCCCATCCTCAACTTTGATGGTTTGATAGTCGCGGCACAACAGGTCGAGGATGCCATCTTCTAAGAGGAACTTCCCAAAAGGGATCCGTTTGCAACGGAGTCCAGTAGTAGCAGAAGACCTCCACAACAGAAAAGCTTAAGGGTCAATGCCACAATGTCTACTCTCCCTTCTGCGGCACCAACATCGTCCACAACGGTAGCTACGTTCACACCAAAGCAAGGGACAGCTCCTCCCAGTCGACCTAAGAGGCAGTTCACCAATTTGGGTACACCCCTGAGTTCAATTTTTAGGGGTGGTATAAGAAAATTTTGAAAAATAAGGGTAATAGTAACTCATACGGATCAATTTTTATTGATACCAATTTGTATTGTATTAATATTGGCCGAGACCAACATTGATAACTAAATCCTTGCAATATAGGAGTAAAGTTGCAAGCATGGTTTTAAAATTTGGATAGGATTAGATTGGTAGTGGTCAAGAGTCAAGACCAATCTTCGATACCGATTGATCTGTACCGATCCACAGTAAGGAATAG
The DNA here is from genome assembly GCF_013358625.1 of Macadamia integrifolia. NCBI lineage: Eukaryota > Viridiplantae > Streptophyta > Magnoliopsida > Proteales > Proteaceae > Macadamia > Macadamia integrifolia. The sequence goes on from NW_024868884.1 coordinate 15,196, forward strand.
TTAAGATATTTGAGTAAAATGGTCTAAAATGCTACTTTTGAAAAAGAGAACAATAAATCTGTTAAATTTGTTCAATTCAATTCCAATCGATACCAATCCTATCTGTATTGATATTGATTGAAATCGATATTTTAAAACTTTTGATCGCAAGTCGATGTGATAACAAGTAATTCAGTTTGAATGATTCCACCTTAAAAATCGAAATTAAAACCAAACCAAACCAAATTAAAAGATTCTTTATTTTCAATTTTGGTTCCATTTTGACACCCTTTTTCTTGGTTACATGTTCAAAACTTGGAAACAACGTCTTATGTGAAGTAAGGGGTAAGGCAGCTACATTTGTCCCTCCCAAACCCTGCAGTAATGAAAGACTCATGCACTAGGTTGCTTTTTTTATTGACACCTCTATGCTTTATAGAGAATTTTCTTGCCAACTTAACTTTTGGAAACCAACAACCACAAAGCGCATGTGTTGGGTTAAAAAAACCCACCTTTTGTCCATGAAAATTGGTTGTAGCCACTGCACTAATGCAGTGAACATCAGATGGCTAAGAGTTTCTTGAGATGTGTGCCTAGATGTTCTCAGCCATTGAATGTTCACTACACCTCATTGCTCACTATAGACAATTTGAACCCACCTTCCACATTTTATATTTGGTCCGACCTTCCACCTTTCACAGTTGGTCTTCTGTTATTTTCTATGCAAGTGGTGAAAAAAATTTAAGTATTGCTATCAAATGACAAAGTAGTTGCACGGGAATTTCATCACAATTTCACTTTGTAATTTAGTCTTAAAGCGACGCACTTGGTCCAACTGTACAGTGCAATGGCTGAGAGGATCCCGCTATACAGCTCACCCATTGGATGGTCGCTGCGCCTCACCGCACAGACCATTTTGACGCCACGAACCTGTGCACTGAGGACACACTAAAAAAAAAAACCAAAAGAAAGAAAAAAAGTTAAACACTTTATCAAGTTTAATCTTAGTTTCTACCGTCTAAACGTCATGTTGTTGGTTTTTAAAATTTCGTTTTCTTGAAAACCTCACAATTTGCAGATTAAAATAACTGAAAATTTTTGTTTTAAACAAAGACCCTCAGGCGTCGCGTTGACGAACTTCATTTCTCCGCTTCTGTTGTTGTTCTTCCGATTCGACTACTGAGAAAACAACTGATCAGATCCAAGTTTCTGCTCGTAGATCTCAAATCATCTTTGAAAGGGAGAGAAAAAAATGTTTACTCTCAGGGTTGTAGGAGGGCTTGTCATCGTTCTTCTTCTAAAGAAACTCTTCGACAAAAGAACTGATGCTTCTGCAAAGGGTAAGAACGAGGCAGCAGCATCAACTGCCACACAGGAGAGTGATTCCTCTTCTTCTTCTTCACCGCTTCCCTCTTCTGGAAAGAACGACGCAGCAGCATCATCATCTGCCACACAAGAGTGCGATTCCTCTTCTTCTTCTTCATCGCTTCCCACTTCTGGATGGGTTTACGAGGTGTTCTTGAGCTTTGGAGGTGAGACTCGCACCCACTTCACCGACCACCTTTACAACGCTCTTCTCGATATTGGAATCCGCACGTTCAGGGACAACGAAGAACTCCTAATCGGAGAGAAGATCGATGAGGCGCTTCGCTCTGCGATCCACCGGTCCAAAATGGCCATAGTCATCTTCTCAAAAGACTATGCTACCAGCAAATCGAGCCTTGGTGAAGTTGCAGAGATTGCGGAGTGTATGGAATTGAGACAAATAAGAGTGATGCCCGTTTTCTACAATGTAGATCCATCAGAGGTCCGAAACCAGACTGGTTCCTATGAGACTGCCTTTGTGGACCACAAGAAGAATTTCAACCAGGAGACTGTTGAGGGGTGGAAGAAGGCTCTGAGAAAGGTTGGTGGATTGAAAGGATGGGATCTGGAGAATAGTCCCGATAGGTAAGTCCTCCCTAACACTTCTCTTTATATTGTCAAGAATCCGGAATCGGGAATCAGGAATCGGATAGGTGAATTGCCCAGTTCGGTTTGGAATCTAACCGATTCTTTACTGCCTGAATCGGATCTTTTCGGCCGATCCGATTCTTAGATTCTTCAAACAATGGCTCTGGGTCGATCTCCATTGATTCCTATTGGAATCATTTTAGGTATTCGTTAGAATCAGTTGGAGTAAAGAAAAACCGGATTGGAGAAAAAAATGTTTGGGGTTCTTGTATTAAGAAACTGATTTGACTTTTTTTCTTCTATTTTTTTTTGGTGGGGGTGGCTCTTTTTTTTCCTCATACCATATTGCGTGGAAATCGAAAGAGGGCTTCGTCGATTTTGATTTTGATTTTGATTTGACTTCGTTCTAATGATTTTTTAAACAATGTCAGAAGCCTTTACCAGGTCAAGAAGAATTTGAAACTTTCAAGTTAAATTTTTATACTATCACAATTTTCTTGGGTGTTTTATGGAATTTGGTCTATTTTTCTTTGAGCCGAACTCAGTTGATTCATAGTCGATCATGGTTTCAAGAATCGATTAGGAATCATAAGAATCAACCATAACTAATTCCAATTCTGACCGATCCTAAATATGCCGATTCACACACAAAAATCGGAATCGCTGTGTTATTGGATTTGAGGGCCGATCCTTCTGATCGTAACCAGCAGGGACCCATTCCAACCCCGTTCCGTCTTTTAAAACTTTGTTGCCCATCCGGCCTCTACTTGGGATTGGATTGGTACACTGACCAATTAGCTCCGGGAGTTTCGAACCTAAATTGTTGGTCTCTTAAGTCTTAACCATGATTTAGATTTTCTACCTTTTATAAACACCCCCACTCCCCTTCCCTTTCTTTTTTTTTTTTTTTTAGTTATACAGATTTAGATTTAACTCAGGCAACTGATTTTAGCCTTAACCAATTTGGAAGAATTTATGACTTTCAAGTCAAATTTTTATGTGATAGTGTTCCTTATTTATTTATTTATTTATTTTGGTTATTGGGAATTTGATGTTTTTTATTTTGGCTGGATCAGTAGCTTTTCGCCACCGCCGATTCAGTCAATCCAACTCATTTCTTTTCTTTCTTATTTGAATTATGCAGATACGAAGGGAAATTAGTAAAATTAATTGTTCAACAAGTGGCGTCTGAATTAGAAAATAATGACTTGATTCTTCCTGGCAACATGGTCGGAATGGATGCTCATATAGAAAAAATGTTGAAGTTGCTAGACATTGAATCTAATGATAGACAAATTGTGGGTATTCTTGGTTTAGGTGGCATTGGTAAGACAACAATTGCCAAGTGTGTGTATAATGCAACCTATCGTCATTTTGAAGGATATAGCTTTATAGCAAATGTCCGAGAAACTTTCCAACGTGGGGAAGTTGTCTATTTGCTAAGTAAACTTGTCACTGATATCTTGAACCTAGAAAATCCAAGCATTGCCAATGTTGATCAAGGAATTGATATGATTAGGCAAAGATTATCCAATAAAAAAGTTCTTATTGTTCTTGATGATGTGGATGAAATTACTTATTTAGAAGCAATAATTGGGAAGCGTGACTGGTTTGGTTTTGGAAGTAAGATTATTATTACAACTAGGGATAGGCTTATCTTAGATGATCTTGAAGCAGATGGAATTTATGAGCCCAATGAAATGGATTTAGATCAATCTCTAAAACTTTTCAGCAATCATGCCTTTAGGATGGACGAACCTCCAGAAAATTATTTGGATCTCTCAATAGAAGTGGTAAAAACTACTGCTGGACTTCCTTCGGCACTTGTAGTTATAGGTTCAACTTTATTTGGTCGTGAACAAATAGCATGGAAAGAGACAATACATAAGTTAGCCAAAAGACCAAACAAGGAAGTGCTCCAGAAGTTGAGAGTAAGTTATGATGGATTAAGTTTTGAAGAGAAAGAGATATTTCTTGATATTGCTTGTTTCTTTATTGGAATGGATAAGAATATTGCATGCTACATATGGGATGACTGTGGATATTTCCCCGAAGTAGGAATTGAAATTCTTCGTCAAAAGTCATTTGTTAAGATTAGTGAAGAAAATGAGTTAAAGATGCATGATCAGCTAAGAGATCTCGGAAGGGAAATTGTTCTTCAAGAAAACTTTGAGGTTGGAAAACGTAGTAGATTGTGGTCACATGAGGACGTATTGGAAGTGTTGACTACTTCAAAGGTTGGTTCTCAATATATGATTAGTACGCTTAAAGTTGTGTTTACAGTCATTAATATGGTGCTTTGAAAAATAAGTTAGCCATATATTTTCAGCTAAAGAAATAGTCCTTAAAATGTAGAGTTTAACAAACCAAATGGTAGACATGGGTGGGTTCCGGTCCATGTTACAAAGGATCCAACCCCCTCCTCACCATCTGCGTTTTCTGTTTTTAGTTTCAACCGAATACAAGAGTGTATTGGAAATCAAAACATAACTAAAGTAGCACACAAACTACCGAAAGTGCCAGAATGTGTTATGTTCTGGCATTTTTGAAATCTTGTGCAAAATGGCATGCGCTCTTTCAATTCTTTAACATTTTCATTACAAGTTAAAATTTGCCCACCGATGTGGATGGAGCCGTTGTTCCATTATAACATGGACCCACTCATGACATATAGGGTTGACCAAAATTTGTGAGTATTAACTAAATTTGGTTTTACTAACAATCTTTCATACTTATTTAAGGTTCTTTGTTTTGAAGGGAACTAGAAACGTTAAAGGACTCAGTATTAATTTCCATGATAGGGTAAATAGCCAATGTCTGATGATTGAAGGATTTGCTGCTATGACTAGACTAAGGTTACCTCAGGTCGACTATGCCAAGGTTGCTGGAAAGTTGGTGTATTCATTTCCAGAAATGAGATGGCTTAGTTGGAAAAGATGCCCTATACAATTTACACCAACCAATCCATGGAAATTGTGTGTTCTTGATCTATCAGATAGTGACATCACAGAGGGCTGGAAGATTTGGAACTATATCAAGGTCTATGAGAACTCTCTCTTTTATTTCTTGTGGTCAAGCATAGAATATTTTTTAATATCAATTAATATGTGATGAATTGCTGTTCTGTTATGCAGGAGGCAAAAAATCTTAAAGTTCTCAACTTGAGTAGTTGTGTTGAACTATCCCGGATTCCAGATTTGTCAGAAAATAAACAATTGGAGATATTGATTCTTGAAGACTGTAGAAAGTTGGCTACAATTGGAGGTATTGGTGATCTTAAGAAGTTAGTCAAATTGAATGTGAAGGGTTGCAGCAGTGAATTGTATCTCCCAGCCAGCATTTTCGAGTTGAATTCTCTCGAAACACTTGAAATTGGAAATGCAAGAATCAGCCAGTTGCCAGGAGCTGGATCTTCTCTTCGGTCGCTCATTTTCTTTCCACGATTGATTATATTGCCAGAAGAAAGGGATGCTCGGTCAGATCATGGACCCATATCTGAAGGGGAAGATTGAACCAGAGTGCTTCAAGAAGTTTGCAGAGACAGCAGAGAAGTGTGTGGTAGAAGCAGTGGGATTACAATGAGCATTAGAGGCCAAAGTCATACGAGTGAAGCTTCAGATGGTTTGACACCCAGTCAAGTGTTCTCACAGATCATGAACCCTAAAGGACGTTAAGGTTTGTGCAGGTATCTGTTCAAATTAAAACAAAGAGTGATGAGTTATGTTTGGATAACCACGTTCTGTTCTATGGATTTATTTTCCTTCTCTTCTGTTCATTAACCTTGTTAAAATCATTCTTCTTGTTAATGTTTTTTAAATTTCCGGTGGAAATTGTTTTGGCGTTGGCTTTCACAATGTGTTTTTCAAAACTCTAAAGAAGTTAGCTTGTAAGTGATTATGGAGGCATGATAAGCAGGCAGAGAGAAGTGAAGTCCAATTTCATGACGCAGGAGTTGGTGCTTGCTCTGTTGTTTGTGGTCGTCGCAGAAATTGTGGGGGCAGGGGAGTCGATATCAGAGGCGTTCGGGTGGCTTTTCTAGCTTCATCTCAGATTGGAAGGAACTCAAAAGCGCTGATGGTGGAGGCTTCTGCTTCGGCTTGGATTCTCCAAGAGATGGCAATGATTGATGCTTTGGCGGTTGATACAGAAAATAAAGTTAGAGATACGAAGAATTTCTCTAAATATGTTCATGCCGATGGTTAGACTAGAAAGTTTGGAAGGATTGCATTTTAAAAAATCAACGTTGTTCTTGTGAAGGCTTGCTCTTCTTCAAAGGTGCAGCTTTTTGAAAGGCCTAGATTTCCCTTTCTAGGTGATGTGTCATTGTGTGTGTCTTATTGCCAGTGAGCTCTCCCTGCTGCTGGTAATGCCTTGGGTGGAATCTGGCCTCTAGTTTTTTGATATTCTTTAATTTTTTTTTTTTTTTAATACAAATGACCCTTCATCGAAAAGAAGATTATGTGTTACTTTGGTCGTTGGAATTGGTTGTTGATTATTATGGGTCCTCCTTTAGCTACATCTATACCAATTTGGGGATGATTTGAAGTGATTTTATTCATGAGAGAGTTTTTTGGTCTGGGGGCTCACAAAAGCAACTCGTGGTTGGGTGCTTACTTCAATCACGTAGCAGATTAGATTGGGTTGAAATTTTTGGACAGGTTAACCCTATCCCTATGGTCCCTTGGTCACATGTCAAGTTTCAACTTTGTTTACTTATATAATATGGTAGATTGGATTGGGTTGAAATTTTTTGGACACATAAACCCTAAGGTCCCTTGTCTACATGTGAAGTTTTAGTTTAGCCACATCACAAAACAAACAATTGAAAAATCTAAGAATTTGACATGGGTGTGATGGCATAGCGAAAGGGTGCATAGACATGTATGGGAGGGTAGGGCATCCTATATATGAGGATAAATGATCGAACTAGGTTCTAAAATTTGTAAAGTGGTCCATCAAACCATCTCCTAAATGTCTAACGGTCGGATATGCCACATGGCATTATTAGGTGTTCTGACAAAAGGAAAGAAAGTTTTGCCTTATTTTGTCTTAAGTCATGTACATGATTATATATGAGAGGTGCTAATGGTAATGGATTCGACTCTTCTCTTTAGTGTGATTGCCTGGGTCGGCCCATAGCTATTTGGGCGATCATCACATGTCTAGACAATGATCCAACATTTGGAGAGAGGCGTGAAGAATGAGACGTCAACAAAGGCGCAGAGAAAGAGGCATTAAGATTCATTGGATCATCGCTTAGATACGTGGTGATCATCCAGATAGCTATGGGCAAGATCTGGGCGATCACCGCTCAGGAGAAGAACCAAATCCACTGATAACGGAGTAGGATGAGACTTTTAAGAGATGAAAGTATGATGGGGGCGGGGAAAGTTTTCGGAGTTTGGGCGTATACCCATTGTCCACCCTTTGCTGACTTAGGTTATGTTTGTTTGGAAAAATATGAATAGAAAAAAAAAATTAAGAAAAAAAAAATAAAGATGATTTTTGGCAAAATCTTATAATGAAACTCAGTGAGAAGAAAATAGGAAAAATTACATTATTACCACTTTTGGGTTTCCCTTTACAAAATTATCCACAAAAAGTTTTGGTTAACAAAAATACCCAAAATTGGGTTTGAGTTTACAAAATTATCCACCCAAAGTTTCAGTTAACAAAAATACCCAAAATCAGGTTTGGGTTTACAAAACTACTCAAAATAGTGAGTCTTCATCTTCCACGTATAATCATATTTTTTTTTTATTACTGAAACTTTGAGTGGGTAGTTTTGTAAACCCAAACTCAATTTTGGGTATTTTTGTTAACTTAAACTTTAAGTGGGTAATTTTGTAAAGGAAAATCTAATTTTGGGTATTTTTGTTAATTGAAACTTTTGATGAGTAATTTTGTAAAGGGAAACCTATAAGTGGGTAATCAAGTAATTTTTCCAAGAAAATATTACCACTCCTATGTGTTTTCATAATATATAATGTTAGCAAGAAATTGACAATGTGACATAAAAGCTTATGCAACACAGTATAGCTAAGTCGTCACCCAAGGAAAACAAAAGAAAAAACAAAACAACAGTTGTAGACCTCTTACCGTCTGGACAAAGGTAGCTAGGAATCAGGAATGTAGGATTTCATTGTATATCTCTGCCATCAACAGTCGTAGACTTACCATCAGGACAAAGGTGGTAGTATAGGCTGATGTGTCCCAATTACTATATTCACGTCGACATAAATATGGTTGTTACAGCTAGTGACAGTTTTCTATTTATGATTACCTGAGAAAGACAGATCAACGATGGAAAGCTCGGAATGAAGAGTTGATCGGAGACATGCATGGTAAGTCCATCTTCATTGAACCTGCAGTTTATGTTGATTATCAGGTAGCTCCAAGGTGTTGATATGCATTTATTTTTAACTTTATCATGGAGTAATATATATTTCTATTTAAACTATGCTTATATTTATTTGGTGAAATAATGAAAGAAAAATCCAAAAGAAAAATAAAGAAAATTAAGTTCTATTTTATGAAAAAAAAAAAAAAATTCCTCATAGGTGTTCCGTGGGTATCGTTATTAAACTCAGAATTGAGGGTCTGAATCAAGTTTATTCGCTTTTATTGGAATCAATCAGAAATTGAATAAAATTGGTCAAATCAGCTTGAACCCTAAGAACCAGCATGGATCGGCTGCTCCATATCACCTAAAATTGGGATTGGGTTTGACTGATCCCATTCTTGAAACCCCGATGGTTATAGATTCTAAGATAATTTACAGCGTCACCCCCTAGAGAATGTCACAATTAGAGAGACACCCCCTGGATAATACTAAATTGTACTCACACTCTATGGATAATACCAAATTACAATATTCACTAGCTTGTACCTATAAAAATACAAGTAAATGTTATCAATCAATGTTACAACAATTAGATTAAAGTAAGGGCATTTAAATCAAATATATGGTCATATAGAATTGAATTGAATTTGAATTTGACAATTGAAATCTAAATGATACCAAAATTTTGAGTTCATCAATATCCTATATGAATATTGTATCTTCCTAGCTTGGAAGGTAGTTTCACAAGGGAAAATAAAAGTAATAAAAACAAGTATTTTTATACTTGGGTGATATCAACTGTTGTGTACTCCAAACTTCAAAGGGTGTTAAAGGCATCTTAATACTTAAAGGTAGCATTATCAATGTGAACTAAAAAAAGAAAAACTAACATGTGTCTTCTTACACCCCTTTGAGGGAATTAACTGGGAAGAACTTCGACAAATAAAAGAAAAAAAAAAATAAAAATAGAGAAATTGAAAGGAGGGGATGTGATAGATCTAGAGAAAGGGAGGCTTTTACAAATTTCTAATGTTTTTTTTTTTTAAGGGATAGTAAGGTGAAGGTGGGACTTGAAACTTGAAGTTCGTGTCACAAACTTTACCAACTAAACCACCTAGCATCTTCATCAATTAATTCATTTCTAAGCAATGGAAGAGCAATAGTAGGTGATACTGAGCCTCCAACAATTGGATTTGGATTTAGGAGCATATTATAAATAAAACTACACACTTGAGGTATTGAGTTGTCAAGGACCGGAGGAGCACAAAAATCATTGTTTATAACTAATCTCATTTGCCATGTGAAATGGTGATGTGGTAATTCTAACTATTAGATATTAATAAATATTTTGGAATAGTTGTGTTAATTTTAGAGTGTAATGTAATCAAATACCCTCCTGTGTATTAACATGCATCCTCATGTATATTCATGCATGCTTACGGTGGTCCAACTTATTGTGTACACACCCGAAAAAAGATCTTCTCCAAGGACTGAACAGCCCAGAGTCATCCCATGGTAAGATGATTTGGGGACACACGTCCATGTGTTGGGGTGTGTGCCTGAATCCTCCTAGTCGTGAAATGGTTCACTAGGCTCTCCACTCAATGGGGAAGAGCCAAATCCGTATTCACCTATAGGATTAGGCTGTATATTTTCTGTGGGACCATTGTAGACAGAAATTGTTTTTTTTTTTTTATTTATTGAATGACATGCTACTCCTGCAGCCTATAATTAAGCATATTGCACTTGTAAAGGGAGGGTTTCCTACAAAGACAGTGTAAGAAATGAATCAAAGGGGGAGCGGAGGGAGAAGACACAAGGCAAAGATAGGAAACTCGAACCCAAGTTCACCTGGGAGCTTGCACTCTACCAGCAGTGGTCTTCACCTGAGTGGATGACGGACTAACTCCTCTCTCTCTGTTATAAGTTATTAGAACCATGGTTTAGTAGCCACAATACTCTCAAAGTTCAAACTTCGAAGCACTCCATGGAATTTAATATTGTTTACACAATGGGAAAAAGTTTCCCATGACACCAATGTACTATCGCCGTCACACATCACGTGGTCCAATGTGTTTGCAATTACTGTCATGATGAATCCTCTGCCAAACAGGGTTTGATACCCAGTATAAAAAATAAGAAAATAATTCTCTGTTTTTCTCTTTCTTGTTGTACCTTGTTTTGTTACCTACAGAACATGACACGTGGATAACTTTAAGATCAACGCATCAGATGTAATAATTCTCACCCAATCTTGATCGTTAATCTTAAAATTGTCCACGTGTCGTGTTCTGCAGGTCACAAAACAAGGAAAAACAGGGATGAGAAAAACAGAGAATTTTGAGATCGATCAAGGTTGATACTTGATATCAATGTGATACCGATCTCAATCATCTTTGATCGAATAGAAATACCCTTGATTTTATGTTTAGTATAAATTTTTTTTAACCATTTGACCTCTAGTCCATATCAATCCACTGATACAGTATCGATCAAAAACTTTTATCTGCCAAGGTCGATAATGATCTGATCCGGTTGATTCCAATCGATCTGATCCGCCACTTCCTCAAACCATGCTCCCAAATGGTAACCCATTTTATTGAAATAAATAAATATTTAACTTGAAATCTTATTATATTGAGATGTTAGATTGTAAAATTGTAAACTTCTCATTGACATCAATGAGCTATGTTTGATGAGAATTAAATAACAAAGATAACAAAAATATAATATTGAGAACGGATCTACTGCTCATACGATCACCTGGTCGTATGAGTCAATGATCAACATCTGTCCCATTTTCTACCATTACAAGGATAAAGATGGGTATATCTGAGAACAAAAATGATAGGTGTTGATCGTTGACTCATACAATCAAGTGATCATACGAGCAGTGAATTCTTTCTCTAGAACATTCTACTTTTTCTAGTTGTTTGTTTGTCCATAGAAAAGGAATACAAATATATTCTTCTTTAAATATTGAAATCACATTGGGAGTGTTGAAATTTGCTTTCTTTCTTACAAAGTTTCTTTCCAAATTGTAAGGTTTTGCAAGAAATCATTTTTTGGACTTGCTATTCATTTCTTGCCAAATACATCCAATCAAAGTCAACGGAAGATAACCAAGGGTTTTAAAATGCTTAATCAGTGAGAAGCGGTTAACGTCGATTCCAATTTGATTCAGTTTGAATCGGTATGAAAAATCCTTAGAATCGGAAAATTTTAGGAGTATTCCATCAATTCTGTTGTTTTTCCCTTTTTTTGGGTAAATAAAAAATATATTAAAATGGAAGAGAAAAACTTACAGGGCCAAAAGCCACCAAGAGCTAGTAGGCCCTAACAAACAAAAAGGACAAAAAATGATCAAATCATGAAACTAGAGAATGAAAACTAGCTAAACTCAAAAGGAGTAATAACAAGCTCCTACTATGTTTGTCAGATTTTCAATTGGATCAACAAAGAAAATAAAGGGCAAATCTAATACGATGACTCTTTTCCCTACATAAAGCAGTGATTTGAGTGTCTTCCTGATGGAGTACCTCATCTTTTTTGCTTTAAATCAGGTGCTTCCTCTAGATTTTCAACATGTTGAACTTCCTCCTAAGAATACTTCGACTCTAAACCTTCATCTTGAGAGCGACAATCTAACGAGGTTATGTGCCACTCTGTAATATAAAGAAATAATTTCCTTCAACAAACTCCAAAATTTCTCTAAACATAATGGGGTTATCATCCATATTTGCAACCCTAATATCAATTGATTGATATAGAAAATCGATCTCAATGTTGAGATCACAAAACTCATGAGATTCACCTTGATCAAGGAGAGGAAACAGGTGAGAGAGAGAAGGCTGCTTCTTCTTCTTATCCTTTTTCTTATTTCTTTTTTCTTAAACTTCACATTATGAACAAACAACAAATTTTCGCCCAATCATCAACCTCGTTATCCTCCATATCTGAATGTACCAACTCAATTCTGTTGTTTTACTCTAAGCGGCCCATTCATGCAACAAATCCTTATCCAATTGTCCCTATTCACCTAGGTGCTGAAGTCATATGGCAAGCGAGCAAAGATCTATTCACTTCATGGAGTCATCCTTTATACCACAGGGTTTATTTAATATAAAGGGTGTCAATCGATTCGATTTGGAGTTTTTTATTGCTAAAAATCATTCTATTTAGAAAAAAATAATAATAATAATAATGAAAGATACATACAAAACTGGAAAAAAACTAGAAACTACACAGTAACAAGGACACCTCCCACATTTGACATTGCCATTAGCAAGAAAAACTGATTTGCAAACAAATACTGAACACATTGAGAGATTTGAAACTTTGGCCTCCTTTGTGCACTATGTTGCAGCTTTACTTGAACTGAAGCTGAAAAAAGAATCATGAACAAAGAGTTTTCTAATTTTACTGTCAATTTAGAAAGATAATCCATAATTGGATTGACCTCCCTATAGCATTGAGATAAGTTCCCATGAATAGAAGCAACGAAGGATTAGAGAGATATCCGTTATTGTTGAACGTACCAAGGCACCACCCCTTTAGAGACTTAAAATTCTCACAATTGCAGAATCACACTCCACCCATAAGTTAAGAATACCATGATCCCTAACAGTCTCTAAATCATAAATCGATGCCCAAAAATTTGTTTCAAAATTTGTTTTAACACCTAGAAATCTCCTAATTGAACTAGAAATACTCTTGGCCTGGTAATCTTGAAGAATACTACCAGCTCTTGCTTTCCTCCGTATTACCTAAAGAGCTGACCTAGCATTGTGGGTTTGCGGGCATGCTAGAGTTGTATAGACTCAAGAGTGTGTTTCGACTTTTAATTAGGAGATGTGAGCATTCCTCTTGCCTCAATTGCTCTAAGGATTTTTAATATTCTTCACAGAGACATGCAGGAAATAAAAGAGATAATGACAAAAGATAACAACTAATAAACAATGAGAAATGTATTATTATGGTGTGATATGTTGTCTCTGTTGATGTTCAACAAACTAGAAATGTAATATGTTGTCTCTATTGATGTTTAACATACCAAAAACATGCCTTTGTTGATATTCAACATAGCAGAGACGTGATCATTACACTATGAAAAGAAGTACAAAATTTGAAGGAAATACAGAACTTGAAAAGGAAATCTTAATTTAAAAGAAGAAGAAAAAGAAAGAAAAACGAAAAGAAAGATAGAGTTGATAGTATGTATGATTAATTTGATGATCTCCTCTTTCTTCCTCCATAGTCACTTTATAGTTTTTTTTCTTTGAAAGATCTTGATCTTTTGGCAGTTTCGTAACTGCAAGGACCCATTTGTCATGTCTTTAGTGGAAAAGGTGCTGGAATTCCACTCCCTTAATTAGTTGTAACTGGATTGGTCTGACCAATCGGCCAATGGGTTGACCCAAATTGGTTGAAATTTCAGGTTTACATGCTTGACCCATTCGGGTCACTAGGTAGCCAATGGGTCAACCCAGTCAAACCGACCCAATAACTAATCAACTTGGTCCAACTCGGAAACCCTAACCGAATTGACCTGATGATGACTAGCCACACAGAATCAAGAGACTGATATCACTATCTGGACTTCGATGGAGAGTGAGGGAGTGTCCGGATGATCCACGGGGTGTGCGACCTATCAGCGCGACCGTGAGGACGAGCCCTACATTTCTATGTAAAAATATTTTTGTTTTGACGGTGTAAAATTCTGGCAGCAACCGTTTTCCATAGAAACACCTCCAAAAACCCTGTTTTTGACCGAAAGAAATTCGTTTTTAGGGTTTTAACCCTAATTTTCACCCAAAATTTTCTATTTTAAGGTTCTAAACCGTGAAGGGTGGCTCTAATACCACTTGTTAGGGAGTTTAATCCAAAATACAATCTCCTTACGATGCTTAGAACACATATAAACCTTCAATAGTTGTCCATACAAAGAACATGAGTTGATTAAGGACTAAAACCATATCTGTGTGTAGTTGGGGAAGCCTCCACGAGCTTTTATCGCACTTCCATTGTGGCACTTTGATGAATCCTATGAACAAACCTCTAGGGTCTTCTGCAATCTCTCTAATGGATTTCTCACATAGCTCTGTGAGTAATAATGAATCAGGTAATGTGACTCCAAGGACCCAAGAGCAACTACTTATAATAGTCCACCCACATCGGCTCTTCTCGTGTGTGGTCTTTCCAACCATGGATGGCTCCCTAGTCTCTGAGCTCCGTGGGAAGGATCTTTTTCCCCCTCTTTAACCCAATCACATACCTAGTTATGACACAACCACTCTCATTCCACGTACCCGCCTTTCTCTCCTTCTTCTTTAATCCATATCACACACCCACTTATGGCACAACTACCCTCATTCCACGTACCCGCCTTTCTCTCTCTTCTTTAATCCATATTACACACCCACTTATGGCACAACCACCCTCATTCCACGTCTTTCCCTTTCTCTTCTTTAACCCAGACCTAATTAGGGGAAAAAAATCGTCCGCAATTATGATCTTGTACAATTCCGTGAAATACCACCTTCAGGGGTGACACGTGTATTGATACCAATGCAATGGTCCAGATCTGATTTAAATGACTCTTCACTAATTTAGGGTTTTATTAGTTGTACCAGATTTGGACCATTGCATTGGTATCAATACACGTGTCACCCCCTGAAGGTGGTATTTTACGAAATTGCAGACGATTTCAACCCCTAATTAGGACAACCACTCTTTTCCCGTCTCTTCTTCAAACTTTTCAAATTCCAATTCTTGAAAGCCCAAGTTTAAAACCTCAATGAGTATTGTTGGAAAATCAGGTTTTGATCAAGTCCCAGTTAAAAAAAAAAAAAAAGGAAAAATTTGATGAAGAATCATATAAACTTGAACAATATTAAAAATAATCAGACTTGGATCAAGTTTAATTGCCGGAGTCACAATAGACTCGGATTTTATATCCAAGTCATAGTAAACTCGCTGAGTCCAATCAAAGACTAACCATTGAGGGAGCCGTGTAACGGTTTCATAAATAATGAGAAAGGTGATATATTGCATGGGGAACCAGAAACGAGGCCGGGGCTATTTATAAGATTTATCAAGTATTACAATCTCTCTCATAATTAAAGATAAATTTTATGGGAGCTGTTTGATTCTGAAGTGATGACCTCATTTTTTCAATTTGACGATGTCGATTGAAGTTGTATTATAATAAATTTTTTTATTAGTCTATTATAATATCTCACTAATGAGACTACTATTTACAACTCCATTGAGGTTTAAACTTGTGGAAGGTTGTGACATAGAATGAGAGTGGCTGTGCCATAATTGAGTGTGGGCTTAAAATGATAAAGGGAAAGGCGATTACGTGGAATGTGGTGGTTGTGTGATTTGTATACAGAAGAAGGGAACTGCAGAATGGGAATAGTTGTGTCATAATTGAGTGTGTGATTTGAGTTAAAGAAGAGAAAGGGAAAGGCAGTTACTTGGAATGAGAGTGGTTGTGTGAATGTATCATAAATGGGTGTGTGATTTGGGTTAAAGAAGAGGAAGAAAAATGCGAATGAGAGTAGTTGTGTCATAATTGGGTGTGTGATTTGAGTTAAAGAAGAGAAAGAAAAATGCCGCGGGGGGGGGAGAGTCTCTCCCTATTTTCATTTAAACAGGGATCGGTCCGGTTTGATTCATTTGAATTGGAGGAACAGATTTACATAGAATAGTCTGAAGATTTCAAGGTGCAGGGAAAAAAATATCATGTTTGTCTGTTTAAGAGGTCGTTTTATGGTCTTAAGCAATCTCCTAGGCAGTGGTACAAATGCTTTGATTCCAACATGATGAAGATTGGTTACACAAGAAGTGAGTATGATAGTTGTGTTTATTATAAAGTGTCAAGTGATAATTTCATTATTTTGTTGATGTTTTATGTTGATGATATGCTCATTGCTGCAAAGAATAAACATGATATAGTCTCTTTGGGGGGGGGGGGGGGGGGGGGGAGAGTCTCTCCCTATTTTGATTTAAACAGGGATCGGCCCGGTTTGATTCATTTGAATTGGAGGAACAGATTTACATGGAATAGTCTGAAGATTTCAAGGTGCAGGGAAAAAAATATCATGTTTGTCTGCTTAAGAGGTCGTTTTATGGTCTTAAGCAATCTCCTAGACAGTGGTACAAATGCTTTGATTCCAACATGATGAAGATTGGTTACACAAGAAGTGAGTATGATAGTTGTGTTTATTATAAAGTGTCAAGTGATAATTTCATTATTTTGTTGATGATATGCTCATTGCTGCAAAGAATAAACATGATATAGTCTCTTTGAAGTCTTTGTTGAGTGCTGAATTTGAGATGAAGAATCTTTGTGCTGCTAAGAAGATCTTTGGCATGAAAATCTTTAGAGATAGAAATACAGGTAAACTTTGGGTAACTCAGAAGAGGTATATTGAAAAGGTGCTAGAGCGTTTCAATATGGAAAAGGCTAAGCCGGTTAGCACTCCGTTAACCAGCCACTTCAAGTTATCTGAAAGGGAATGCTCTACAATATAGGAGGAGGTGGAGCATATGTCTTAGGTCCTTTATGCTAGCGCAGTTGGGAGTCTCATATATGCTATGGTTTGTAGCGGACCAAATTTGTCTCATGCAGTCAGTATTGTTAGCAGATACATGAGTAATCCAGGAAAGGAGCATTGGAATGCAATTGAGTGGATCTTCATATATTTGAGCAAGACTAAAGATATAAGTGTTATGTTCAGTGGCAAGAGAAGTTCTACAGAATTGACAGGTTATGTTGATTCCGACTATGTTGGTGATTTAGACAAGAGGAGGTCTACTACAGGGTATATATTTACATTGACTGGTGGACCTATATCATGGAGGATGATGGTTCAATCTACAATTGCATTGTCCACTATAGAGGCAGAGTACATGACGACAGTTGAGGCTGCCAAGGAAAGAGTCTGGTTGGCTGGATTGGTTCGTGAGTTGGGGTTGAAGCAAGGAGGTACAATGTTACATTGTGACAGTTAGAGTGCCATACATCTTGCAAAGAATCAGGTGTTTCATACAAGGACAAAGCATATTGATGTGAGATTTCACAAGATTAGGGAGCTTGTGTCAGAGGGCAGTTTTCACTTGAGAAAAATTCATACATATCTCAATCCTGCAGATATGTTTACCAAGCCAGTTACGACAGAGAAATTCGAGTCATGTTTGGACTTGATTAATATTACTCACTATTGAAGATGAGGGAAGCACCAAATAGGTGCGAGTTTGTACCTCTTATGAGGTGCGGGGATAAAGACGTCTACAAATCATCTTTATAGGAGACTCGATAGAATTCAAGCCAAGGTAGAGATTGTTGGTGTACGATGTCTTGTATTCCGTCAGAGTTTAATCCAGGGAGTACTGGTGTAGCACCTCGACAGGCAGGACGACGATTCCGCTAGCCAATTAGCGGGCCGTGGGAGTTGCAAGGGGGCAGGAGGCCCCCTGCATAGCAGGGGGTGTAGGGGGCGTAACCCCCCGCTCGAATTTTTTATTTGAGGGTAATTGTGTACTTTTCAGATTAGGGTTTTTTCGCTATATATTTGTAGCGAGGGTTTCTTTCTCTAAAATGCAAGCAATATTGAGAGGTGTGAGGATGAACGCTATAACCCTATTCTCCATTGATAGTGAAGCAGGATCTCATCTCATCGGGGACGTAGACAACTTTGCCGAACCTCGTAAAATCCGTGTGTATTGTTTTGTTCTGTTTTTCATTATCTTTTGCATCATTTTAGGGTTGCGTTTCTGCAATCTCTATCCTAATTCAGTAATTCTGTTGAAACATCTGATAAATTCCGATCAGCAAATGACGGGAGAGAAATTGCAAAATTACCTTAATACTCTATCTCTGATTTTCCAAGAGGTGGGCAGCTTGCAATGATGATCATTAGCTTCCCTTTGAAGCTTCTTAGAGATTTGAGAATGGTCTTACACCCAAGGACAACATCAGCAATCCACAAAACTGAAGTGTAAAACAAGAGGAAGGATAGAGAGTGTACCTATATGCTTTCTCGCCCACAGTCGTTGTAACGTCACCGCCAGCAGAGGGGAGACCTGAGAGAGGGGTTAGGGTAGAAGTGAGCCATGAGGGAGAGAGAGAGAGAGAGAGAGAGAGAGAGAGAGAGAGAGAGAGAGGGGGCAATTTTAGTGTAGAGGAGAGACGTGAGAGAGATTTTATATATAATAAAAAAAAATTAATTAAATTAGATTTAGGAGGTTTTGAGAGGGAGAAACACAATAGAAATAGTTTTGAGCGGGAAAAGGAAGGTGGGGAAACAAAAAACATAAAAAAATTAAGAAACTTTTCTCACGTCTAAAATTCTTAAATTTAAGATTATTTTTATAACAAAAAATTTAAATGTATTTTGGCATTGATTGGCAATAAGAATAAAATTGCAATTGCTTGAAATCAATAACTCTATATGATTTTTGGCTACGATAGTGTTTCAACTGTCGCCAAATATAAATGATTACATTTGATAATAAGATATTAGGTGACGATAGAAAATTTACCATTGTCTAAGATGTTATTTCACTACAGCATTAAAAAATTCCGTCGCTTTAAATAATTTTTTGTAACATTTAAATTTAACCCGCCGTTATAAAAGGATGTTGCCACGGTATTTTTCGTCGTTGAAAATTTTTTTTGGCAACGAGTATTATTTTACAGTAAATGTATTAGGCAACGGTATTCATTTTACGGTTGCTATATATTATATTTGGCGACAATAGTATTTTTTTACCGTCGCCACAAATGCGTTTTCTTGTAGTGAATATTACAAGACAAACATGCCACCAAGAAGAACTAAGCTCCAAACAAATAAAAGAAAAAGAATCAAAGCATCAATCCAAGAACTACTGAATAATCAAATGTAGATCTCCCAAAAAAGGAGCAATAACGAGCGTACATTGTGATCTTTCAAAATATATCATATTTTCCAATTGGTAGAGAAAAGAAAATAAGGGGCAAACCTAATATGGTGATTTTTCTCCCTACGCAAAGCAGTAATTCGAGTGTCTTCCTAATGAAGCTCCTCCGTTATTTGTTTTAAATCTGACACTTCCTCCTAATTATGCTTCATCTCAGAATCTACTACTCGAGAAAAATCATCTAAGGAGGTTTAAGAGAGATCATCTAAAGAGGCTGCATGCCATCCAAATTATGAAGGATTGAATTTCCCTCATCTGATTCTAAACTCTCTATATGGAATGGGATTATCATCCACATTTGCAAGCCGAGTCAAAAAATGTTAACGGATTGAGCCAAGATATTAATCATAGAGGATTCCTTTATAAGAGTAAGACTGTTGTTTCACCAAGTGTGGTGACATGTGCAAAATGTTTAAATTTTGGAAAATCAGGTTTTAAGCAATGATGGATTTTCAAATGCTAGTGACATACTTGATTTTGGCGAACCCAACATTGAAGCCTCTCTCTTACCCGCGGCTGCAATTCCTTCTCAAAGGGCCAGTATCTTGGTGGAGGTCTACAAGGTATGATGAGGCTTTCTTAGGAAGGCCCATCCATGCAACAATCCTTATTCAATTATCATTGTTCACCTCTGAAGCATGGTTTCAAGTATTGGTATCGTATCGGTATTAGTTGAGACCGATCTCCAACCCTTGATCGATCTGAATCAGTTATTCGTATCGTTTCAAGGGTAAAAAAGTAAAAAAATCATACTTCTAAAAATCAAAGAGATAAAAATGACCAATACTGACCAATTCTCTCCGATACGAAGAACTAAATCCATGCTCTGAAGTCTGAACTTTGAAATGCACTATGAGCAGTGATATTATTTGATAAAATAAAGTATCGAAGGAAAGTAAAGAGGGATTAAAAAAAGGAAGGGTTGTAGCAGCTTTGACTTGATGAGCTGGTGCCAAGAGTAGGTCATGGAATCGAATCTTGTCATATAGGGAATTTATTTAAAAAAAAATGGAGAAGGTGAAGGAGTCGAATCTTCTCATATAGTGAATTTATTTTTAAAAAAATGGAAAAGGTGAAGAAAGGAATGAAAACTCAGAAATATACACAGAGAGAGACGCAAATGCATTGAGTGGAGACTAGAGAGAGACATTAAAAACAGAGTAGAGCAATATAGCATGGTTTCCGAACATATACAAGTTGGCAACGCTTGCGAGGGCTTCGACCAATTTTAAAAAGAGAACACAAGTTATCTGATAACAAGTAATTCGATTTGAATGATTCCAACTTAAAAATCGAAATCAAATTAAAAGATTCTTTATTTTTAATTTCGGTTTCATATTGAAAAGCCCAATTTTTTGTTTTCGTGAAAATTGTTTGTAACCTCACCGCTCTCACTACAGACAATTTGAACTCCACCTTTTGTCGTTAGTCTTCCATTTTTTTCCTATGCAAGTGGTGAAAAAATTATAATATTGCCATAGGGTTAGAAGGTAGTTGCATCGAAACTTCGTGCCAATTTCATTTTTAAGTTTAGTCTTAAAAAATACATTTGATCCAACGATAAGGTTCAATGATTGGCAAGATTTAATCATACACCTCGCACATTGGATAATTACTGCACCTCACCAAAGACACTTTTAACACCCCGAACCTGTCCAGTGGGTACACCGAACCTTCGTGCAAATTTCACTTTAGACTTTAGTCTTAAAAGATATACTTGATCCAACTGTAAAGTTCAATCGCTGGAAGAATTCCCGATACACCTCAAGCATTGGATAACCCTCCACCTCACCGTAGACACTTTTAACACCCCGAACCTGTCCGGCAGGTACACACTTTATCACTTGACACCCCCCCACCCGGCCCCCCAAAAAATAAAAAATTACACACTTTATCAAGTTTTAGTCTTATCTTGTACTGTCTAAACGTGATGTTGTTGGTTTTTGAAATCCCATTTTCTTGAAAACCTCACCATTTGCAGATTAAAATAACTCAAAATCAAAGAACCTTTTTTTTTTTTGTTTTAAACAAAGACCCTCAGGCCTCGAGTTGACGAAGACTTCAAGCTCTATATCATTTCTCCTCTTCTGTTGTTGTTCTTGCGAGTCGACTACTGAGAAAACAACTGATCAGATCCAAGTTTCTGCTCGTAGATCTCAAATCATCTTTGAAAGGGAGAGAAAAAAATGTTGACTCTCAGGGTTGTAGGAGGGCTTGTCATCGTTCTTCTTCTAAAGAAACTCTTCGACAAAATAACTGATGCTTCTGCAAAGGCTAAGAACGACGCAGGAACTTCATCTGCCACACAAGAGTGCGTTCCCGATTCCTCTTCACCGCTTCCCGCTTCTGGACAGAACGAGGCAGCAGCATCAACTGCCACACAGGAGAGTGATTCCCCTTCTTCTTCTTCACCGCTTCCCTCTTCTGGAAGGAACGACGCAGCATCATCATCATCTGCCACACAAGAGTGCGGTTCCTCTTCTTCTTCTTCATCGCTTCCCACTTCTGGGTGGGATTACGAGGTGTTCTTGAGCTTTAGAGGTAAGGACACCCGCACCAACTTCACCGACCACCTCTACAACGCTCTTCTCGGTATTGGAATCCGCACGTTCAGGGACAACGAAGAACTCCGAATCGGACAAAAGATCGATGAGAAGCTTCGCTCTGCGATCCACCAGTCCAAAATCGCCATTGTCATCTTCTCAAAAGACTTTGCTTCCAGCAAATGGTGCCTCGGTGAAGTTGCAGAGATTGCGGAGTGCATGAAATTAGAGAGAGGCCAAAGAAAAATGAGAGTGATGCCCGTTTTCTACCATGTAGATCCATCTGTCGTCCGAAACCAGACTCCTGGTAGCTCCTATGGGAATGCTTTTCAGGAGCACAAGAATAATTTCGACAAGGATACCGTAGAGGTGTGGAAGAAGGCTCTGAAAGAGGTTGGTGGATTGAAAGGATGGGATCTGAAGAATTCTGCTTATGGGTAAGTCCGATCAACACTCCTCTTACCTTTCTTTTTTTTTTTAGGTAAAGACACTTACCTTAATAGCTAATATTTTAAAACTCGGTGGTGGGCACGAGTTCGGATCAGGTCTTCGTATGCTTGTTCCGTGTTTCATTTACAATTGGACTCCATTCAAAATAAAAATCAATTAAAAGAAGAGAGCTTAATTGGAATCTAAGTGTAGATCAAACATTGTAGGAGAATTATTCTCATACGAGGACCTGATCCATACTCAGTGGGCACTGGGTCAATCTTCATTGATTCGGATTGGAATCAGTAGGTATTTGCCAGAATCAGCCTGACCAAAGAAAATGGAATCGGAGAAAAAATATGGTTTTTTTTTTTTGGTTCACAAAAATGGTTTGGGTTGTATTTAATATAATTTATGGAGCTTGTTTCTATTTAAAAAAAAGAAAATTGATAAAATACAAAACAAAAAGAGATCAAAAGTCATTTATGTGTTTTAGCCAAAATTGATTTTCATTTATTTTTGCTCAGCGCGTGCTTAAAATCCCAACATGAAGGGGTAAAGTAATCATTTGCTTTGTAATTAGAAATCCAAGTCCCTTGCCCCCTCTTTTTCAGCTCAAAATGAAGAAAGAGGTTTATAAGAAAGATGGGCGAAGGGACATCGCTTCACCCACTTGTTCGAAAAATCATTGTGCACATAGGGATACCAAACTATTTCTCACAAAAAAACCATTTTTCTTAATTAGTTACCACCATTTTTAACTTGAGATTTCAAGTTTTATCATTAAGGAGATGACACCAAAAGGTAATCTTTTCAATCTTTTTCTCATTTTTCATTTCCATCAACTTATTGGGAGGAAGTCGGAAGGGTACTTCGTTGATTCTGATTCGATTCAGGCAAATCTGTTGATTTTGTATCAAATTTTTAACCAATGTTTATTTTTTTCTGGTACAAGTTTAAAGTTTTTACCAGAAAAGAATTTGGAACTTTCAAGTCAATTTTTTATACTTATGGTTTTCCAATAGCAAGTAAGGGCTTGGTACAACAATGAGGTTGTTTCATTGCTACATAATGGCAGAAGCCCCGTGCACTGGGTACATCTTTTTATGGTTCCCATTTTTGTTTGAACTGGATCAACTGATTCACTACCAATCTGGGCAACTTGGGTTTGAATTGATTACTGCCAATATGCTCCCTATTTTAGATCCCTGTATCTTTGGTCCGTAAAATGTATTGAGATATTCGAATGATAATTAGATGTGAAATTGGACATTAAACATAGTCACTTAGTGAATCTCCATCCCACCGTAGCAACATCAAGGATCCTATTTGTCTTGCAATCCAATTTTGCTTATTTTATTTTTGCGATGTTGCCAAGTATGCGATATTAATGTGCTACTGGTTATTCTTCACCCAATTTTGATTTTTCTGACCTAGGGTCATTGGAAAGTTTTTCTTCGCTTCTCATTCCTTCATCCTTAACCTTGAATAGTATTTTGAAAGAGATTAAGAATTTGTGGTACCTTGGTTTCCTTCATTACAAGGCCTAAGATTTCAATTGTGCACAATAGAGGTTTTTCCACATTGTTGATAAACCTGGCTAGAAATTGTATCACTCTATTGTTTGGTTGTAAGGGAAATTAAAAAGAAAGGAAGTAAAATTTTTATACTTAAAAAAGAAATATATGTAATCATTACCCCATAACTTTGATTGTATGTAAGGTTTTATGAGTTATTCCTTGTCTAGTAACCGATCAAGGGGGATGTGTCTCCTTCAACTCTGTTTTCTTTAATCTGCGATCAATAGAATTTTGAAAGATCACTTATGACCCTAAAGTTTAAGGTTAAAAAAAAAAAAAGTATATGTGGAGTTTGTCTATGTTTTTGGATGACATAAGTTCCATACAAAATCTGTGACACTTGTCCCATTAGACTTGGGATCATTACCAATTCCATAGCTCTTGCCCCGCTTTAGCTCATAGTTCCATGGTTTAATGTATCTTTAATACGATACGATATCTTTTGATACGTATCTTAAATTTAGTCAATCAATACGGTGATCGATACTAATATTTTAATCCTTGATCTTCAGCATGTCTTATGTATCTCCGATACGTATCTTAAATTTAGGTGATTGATACTGAAACTATTAATCCTTGCATAGTTCAATACTCCGGTAGAAAACTGTACTAATTCTTTGTGATGCTCATTTTTCTATTTATAAATAGCTCCCCAACAACCGAGTAAGGAAATATATATCAATTATTTGATATGTAGCACGGAAATGATAATTGGTATTTCTATCAATAGTTCTTAGTTTTTATTATTTGTTTTTTACATTTAATAGGTTTTTTTTCTAATATAATAGTTTTGGATATTTTGGTGTCATTTTAGTAGTCATTCCCGGTAAGGAAGAACGATTTAGGGCCATAACAATGTGAAATCTTTTTAGTTCGTCACCCCTCTCTAGCCTTGGCCCTTTTGGCTATTATTCTTTTACCAACTCAAATGTTTTAGCACCCCATAATTCTTTCTTTACTGTTAAATATTTGGGGTGAGAATCCATTAGAAGAAATGAATAAAATATCACTAATTCACTTTTTTTGTAATGCTAGACTAGAAAATTTAAGTTCACAAATATTTCATCCATGTTCAATTGTTATGATTTTTTTTTTTTTAATCCAACTCTTTTATTTTCCTCATTACTTGATTTATGCAGGTATGAAGGGAATTTAATAAAATTAATTGTTCAAGAAGTTTGGAGCGAATTAATAAAAGGGCCCTTGACTATTTCTGACGACATAGTCGGAATCCATTCTCATTTAGAAAATATGATGGAGTTGCTAAACATTGGATCTAATGATAGACGGATTGTGGGTATTTGTGGCTTAGGTGGCATTGGTAAGACAACAATTTCTAGGTGTGTGTACAATGCAATATATTCTCACTTTCAAGGATGTAGCTTTATAGCAAATGTTCGAGAAACTTTCGAAACAAGGGCAGCTGTTGTCCGTTTGCAAAGTCTACTTCTCACTAATATCTTGAACCTAAAGGATCCAAACATTGATAGCATTGATCAAGGAATTCATGTGATTAGGCAAAGATTATCCAATAAGAAAGTTCTTATTGTTCTTGATGATGTGGATGGAAATATTGATTTAAAAGAAATAATTGGGAAGCGTGATTGGTTTGGTTTTGGAAGTAAGATTATTATTACGACCAGGGATAGCCACATCTTAAGGCTTCTTGAAGTAGATAGAATTTATGAGCCCAATGAAATGGATTTAGATCAGTCTCTTAAACTCTTCAGCAAACATGCCTTCAAAATGGATGAACCTCCAAAAAATTATTTGGATCTCTCAAAAAAAGTAGTAAAAACTACTGGAGGACTTCCTTTGGCTATTGAGGTTATAGGTTCAGCTTTATTTGGCAGTGAAGAACCAGTATGGAATGACACAATAAAGAAGTTAGCCAAAATTCCACATAATCAAGTGCAGAAGAAGTTGAGAATAAGTTATGATGGATTAATTCATGAAGAGAAAGCTATATTTCTTGATATTGCTTGTTTCTTTATTGGAATGGATAAGAATATTGCATGTTACATATGGGATGGCTGTGAATTTTTCCCTGAAGTAGGAATTGAAATTCTTCGCCAAAAGTCATTGATTAAGATTGGGGAAGAAAATGAGTTAATAATGCATGATCAGCTAAGAGATCTTGGAAGGGAAATTGTTCGTCAAGAAAACCATAAGAAAGTTGGGAAACGTAGTAGATTGTGGTCGCATGAGGACGTATTGAAAGTGTTGACTACTCGAAAGGTTGGTCCATTATAACATTGACCCACTCAAACTAGAGGCTGATCATACTTTGTGAATATTACTAAATTTGGTTTTCATGACTATCTTTCATACTTATTTTAAGGTTCTTTGTTTTGCAGGGAACTGGGAAAGTTGAAGGACTTTGTATTACCTTCCGTGATAAGGCAAATAGCCAATGTGTGTGGAGTGAAGGATTTGAGGCAATGACTGAGCTAAGGTTACTTCAGGTCGATTATGCAAAGGTCGCTGGTAACTTTATGCATTCTTTTTCAGAAGTGAGATGGCTTAGTTTGAAAAGATGCCCTATACAATTTACACAAACCAATCTAGGGAAATTGTGTGTTCTTGATCTATCAGATAGTGACATCACAGAAAGCTGGATGGGTTGGAACTCTATCAAGGTCTCAAAGAACTCTGTCTTTTATTTCTTGGATCAACCCTAGAATAGGTTTTAAACATCAATTAATATGTGATGAGTTGTTGTTCTGTTATGCGCGCAGGAGGCAAAATCTCTTAAAGTTCTGAACTTGAGTAGTTGTGCTGAGCTATCCCGGACTCCAGACTTGTCAGAAAATGAACATTTGGAGGTATGGATTCTTGAGAACTGTAGAAAGTTGGCTACAATTAGGTGATCTTAAGAAGTTAGTCACATTGAACTTGAGTGGTTGTGAACTATCCCGGATTCCTGACTTGTCAGAAAATAAAAAATTGAAGGTATTGGTTCTTGAAGACTGTAGAAAGTTGTCTACAATTGATGCATCCATTGGTCATCTTAAGAGCTTGGTCATATTGAACATGAAGGGCTGCAGTAGTGAAATTCAACTCCCAACCAGCATTTTTGAGTTAAGTTCTCTCAAAAAAGTTGACATTGGAAATGCTAGAATCAGCCCGTTGCCAGAAAAGCTTGATTCTTCTGCAAAGGTAAAGAATGACACAGCATCATCTGCCACACAAGAGTTCGGTTCCTCTTCTGAAAAAAACGAGGCAGCAGCATCATCTGCCACAAAAGAGTGGGCTGCCACACAAGAGTTCGGTTCCTCTTCTGGAAAAAACGAGGCACCAGCATCATCTGCCACAGAAGAGTGGGTTTCCGATTCCTCTTCTTCATCGCTTCACACTTCTGGGTGGGATTACGAGGTCTTTCTGAGCTTTAGAAGTGAGGACACTGGTTCCAACTTCACCGATCTCCTCTACAATGCCCTCCTCGATATAGGAATCCACACGTTCAGGGATCACGAAGAACTCCGAATCGGAGAAATGATCAGTCCAGCGCTTCGCTCTACAATCCACCAGTCCAAAATCGCCATTGTCATCTTCTCAGAAGACTATGCTTCCAGCAAATGGTGCCTCGGTGAGCTTGCAGAGATTGCGGAGTGCATGAAAGTAAGGAGCCAAGACCAAATAAGAGTGATGCCCGTTTTCTACGATGTAGATCCATCGGAAGTTCGAAACCAGACTGGTTCCTTTGGGAATGCTTTTGTAGACCACGAGAAGAATTTCAACCGAGATACTGTAGAGGGGTGGAAGAAGGCTCTGAGGAAGGTTGGTCAATTGGAAGGATGGGATCTGAAGAATACTGCTGATGGGTAAGTCCTTGAACACTTCTCGGTTAATAAGGGGAGAACACCAAAAAACGTGAGATTTTCTAGCTTTTCCTCTGTTTTTTTTTTCCCCCTCATACCATATTGGGTGGAAATCGAAAGAGGGCTTCGTTGATTTTGATTTGACTTGGGCATTTGTGCTGATTTTTTTAAACTATGTTAGTAGCCTTTACTTTTTTTGTTTTTTGATTGCATTAGTAGCCTTTACCAGGTCAGGAAGAATTTGAAATTTCAAGTCAATTTTTTATACTGTAGTTGTCCCAATTTTCTTGGTTTTTTTTTTTTTTTTTTTGGGAATTTGGTCTATTTTTCTTTGGGCCGAACTCAGCTGATTCATAGTCTTTTAAGAATTGAGAATCAGATCGCTGGATCAGCTGATTTGAATCAGAATTGATTAGGAATTATAGGAATCAATGATAACTAATTCTGATTCTGACCGATCTTAAATGGCCGATTCACACACAAAAACCCTAGAATCCCTGTGTTATTGGATTTGAGGGCCGATCCTTCGGATCGGAATCAGCAGGGACCCACTCCAAACCAGATCCGTCTTTTAAAACTTTGTTGCCCATTCGGCCTTTACTTGGATTGGATTGGTACACTGACCAATTAGCTCCGGAAGTTCCGATCTTTTTTTTTTTTTCGTTGTACAGATATGGTGTCAGTCGAATGGGGCTTCATTAAACTCAGGCAACTGATTTTAACCTCAATCAATTTGGAAGAATTTATGACTTTCAAGTTAAATTTTTATGTGATAGTTTTCCTTTTTTTCTTGGTTATTGGGAATTATGTTTTTTATTTGGGCTGGATCAGTAGCTGTTCACCACCGCCAATTTTCAACTCATTTCTTTTCTTTCTTATTTGAATTATGCAGGTACGAAGGTAAATTAATACAATTAATTGTTCAACTAGTGACGTCTAAATTAAGAAATAGTCACTTGACTCTTCCTCACAACATGGTCGGAATGGATGTTCATATAGAAAATATGATGAAGTTGCTGGACGTTGGATCTAATGATAGAAAAATTGTGGGTATTCATGGTTTAGGTGGCATTGGTAAGACAACAATTGCCAAGTGTGTGTATAATACAATCTATCATCATTTTGAAGGATATAGCTTTATAGCAGATGTCCAAGATACTTTCCAAAGAAAGGGAATTGTCTATTTGCAAAGTCTACTTCTCACTAATATCTTGAACCTAGAAAATCCAAGCATTGCCAGTGTTGATCAAGGAATTAATATGATTAGGCAGAGATTATTCAACAAGAAAGTTCTTCTTGTTCTTGATGATGTGGATGAAGTTAGAGACTTAAATGCAATAATTGGGAAGTGTGATTGGTTTGGTTTTGGAAGTAAGATTATTATTACAACTAGAAATAGACATGTCTTAAATGTTCTTGAAGTAGATGGAATTTATGAGCCCAGTGAAATGGATTTAGATCAGTCTCTAACCCTTTTCAGTAAACATGCCTTTCGAATGGACCGACCTCCAGAAAATTTTTTGGGTCTTTCAATGGAAGTGGTAAAAATTGCTGCAGGACTTCCTTTGGCTCTTGAGGTTACAGGTTTATCTTTACTTGGCAAATCAAAACGAGAATGGGAAACCACAGTGAAGAGGATAACCGAAATTCCAAATTTCAAAGTGCTATGTAGGTTGAAAAGAAGTTATGATCAATTAAATAATGAAGAGAGAGAGTTGTTTCTTGATATTGCTTGTTTTTTTATTGGAATGGATAAGAATATTGCATGCTACATATGGGATGGCTGTGGATTTTTCCCTGAAGTAGGAATTGAAATTCTTCGTCGAAAGTCATTTGTTAAGATTGGTGAAGAAGATGAGTTAACGATGCATGATCTGCTAAGAGATCTTGGAAGGCAAATTATTCGTCAAGAAAGCGTTGAGGTTGAGAACCGTAGTAGGTTGTGGTCGCATGAGGACGTATTGGAAGTGTTGACTACTCGAAAGGTTGGCTTTCAATATATGATTAGTACATTTAAAGTTGTGTTTCCAGTCATTGCTTTGATGCTTTGAAAAAAATAAGCTAGTTATATATTTTCAGCTAAAGAAATAGTCCTTAAAAAGTAAGGTTTAACAAACCAAATGGCAGACATGGGTGGATTCCGGTCCATGTTACAAAGGATCCAACCCCCTCTCACCATCTTTTAGGTTTTTAGTTTCAACCCAATTCAAGAGTGTATTGGAAATCAAAACATAATTAAAGTAGCACACAAATTACCAAAAGTGCCAAAATATGTTATGTTCTGGTATTTTTGAAATCATGTGCAAAATGGCATGCACTCTTTCAATTCTTTAGCATTTTCATAACGAGTTAAAATTGCCCATTATAACATGGACCCACTCATGAACTAATGGTTGACCAAACTTTGTGAATATTACTAAATTTGGTTTTACATGATAACCTTTCATTCTTATTTAAGGTTCCTCGTTTTGTAGGGAACTAGGGAAGTTAAAGGACTCTGTATTACCTTCCATGATGGGTTAAATAATCAATATGTGATGAGTGAAGGATTTAAGGCAATGACTGAACTAAGGTTACTACAGGTTGATTATGCCAAGGTTGCTGGAGACTTCATACATTCTTTTCCAGAACTGAGATGGCTTAGTTGGAAAAGATGCCCTATACAATTTACACCAATCAATCCATGGAAATTATGTGTTCTTGATCTGTCAGATAGTGAAATCACAGAGGACTGGATGATTTGGAACTATATCAAGGTCTCTGAGAACTCTCTCTCTCTCTCTTTTATTTCTTGCGGTCAATCAAAGGATACTTTTAAACATCAATTAATATGTGATAAGAAGTTGTTTTGTTATGCAGGAGGCAAAAAAGCTTAAAGTTTTGAACTTGAGTAGTTGTGTTGAACTATCCCGGATTCCAGATTTGTCAGAAAATAAACATTTGGAGGTTTTACTTCTTGAAGGTTGTAGAAAGTTGGCTACAATTGATGCATCCATTGGTCACCTTGAGTGGTTAGTCAAATTAAACTTGAGTGGTTGTTATGAACTATCCCGAATTACAGACTTGTCAAAAAATTATCATTTGGAGGTATTGCTTCTCAAGGACTGTAGAAAATTGGCTACAATTGGACGTATTGGTCATCTGAAGAAGTTAGTAAAATTGAATGTGAATGGCTGCAGCAGTGAATTGTATCTCCCAGCCAGCATTTTCGAGTTGAGTTCTCTCGAAACACTTGACATTGGAAATGCAAGAATCAGCCAGTTGCCAGGAGCTGGATCTTCTCTTCGGTCGCTCATTTTCTATCCATGATTGATTACATTGCCAGAAGAAAGGGATGCTTGATCAGATCATGGACCCATATCTGAAGGGAAGATTGCACTGGAGTGCTTCAAGAAGTTTGCAGAGACAGCAGAGAAGTGTGTGGCAGATCAGGGGATACAAGGCTACTCTAGTGACTAACCAATATAAATCTTCAAGCCTGATTAATAGATGACTTGGATGAGTAAAAATGGTATCAGCTCGATCATCGAAATTTGGGTAAATTTTTCTTTTTCCCACGGGAAACAATTAACAAATTTCATTTCTTTAAAACTGAATTGAAGTGTAGCAGATCCCTACAATCCTTTGATAAGACTGAATTATTCATGATATGCACAATTTCAAGACTCATGTACCAAAACAAACTTCATTTCCCTTGTCATCTCATTGCCTCATTTTATTTCTTTCTGTTTCAGGACAATGTGTTTAAACATGGTACATTCTCAGTACATTGGTGACAGTGAAGGTGGAGAAAATACCATTAATGGTTGCTAAAGGACAGAAGACAAGAAGAACGAAGATTCTATACCCACTGCATAGCTCCATGTTGTAGTTTCCTTTGGCAGAGTTGCTGCTGCTGTGTCTGCAATTGCTACAGGTACAGCAGCATTGTCATGATCTGGTGAGCGAATGATAAAGGCTAGCAGGTGAAGGTATCTGCTCCTTAATGGTAGGCCTCAGTGAAAAGAAGGCAGAGCATGAGCACCTTGAATCTGTGATTAGCTCTGCTGTTAAGGTATGATTGTTAGGGACCTCATGTCCCTTATATGAGGCATCAAATTGAAGAAAGGAGTTGATCTCGTTTTTTTGCATTTTTAATTCGATGCTAGTATTGGTGGTGATCTTTGTTGCAAAATCATGTCAAATGATCAAACAAATTGGTTAGGTGAGTAGGCATCAAATGTGACATTGTTCATCCATATTTCCCTTGCAGCTGATGCTGAAGATGAAGAAAAAATACTATGAGGACCGTCTTCAAACAGAAAGAATAAGGTCCTCTCTGTCTCTCCCCATTCTCTCAGTTGCTCCCTTCCCTTGTAGCCTCATGCTAGTGTGAATGAAGGATGGTGTCTCACTCCATTGAAGATGGACGGCAACAAATTCCATCTTATGCTGTTAATTTAGGAGAAACCAAAAGGGACAGAAAGACCCGTATACGGCTCTATTATGACTGCCAGAGAAAGAAAGAGAAATGCCAAAAAGCTTGGAACCAAGTTGGTTGGAGACATGATAGGAGGAGAGATGTTGGAACCCAATGGAGATAACAACCTTCAGTTTATGTTGAACTTTATCATGGAGAAATAAATAATTCTATTTAAAGTATGTTTATATTTATTTGGTAAGAGAATGAAAGAAAAATCAGAAAAAAAAAAAAAAGGTTCTCTTGAGTGTTTGGTGGGTATCAAGGCTATAAAACTTGGAATTGAGAAACTGAATCAGGCCTAGTCCATTTCAATTTTGACTTCAATGAAATCGATTGGAATAGAAGTGGTCAAATAATCTTGAACCCTAGAAACTCAGCATGGATTGATCATTTGGGATCAGTTAAAATTGGGATTAGGTTCAATCGATACCATTCTCAAAACTCTACTGGGGCCTCTTTTGTCCAATCATGTTTTAACGATGTGTGAATGAGAATGTCTTGTCATACATCTTTGACTGGCTATGAATTTAGAAGATACATAGTTTGGATGATGTGGTCCATGTGGTCCATTTTGATCACAATGACAACTCTTAACATAAATATGTACATCAACATGGCCATGTGTTATTGTCATTGTTAGATTAGAGTCTAATTGAATTTCTACTCATGTATATATCGTAAGTGACTTTTGGGGAAATTTATGTTAGAATTAATGTGGTAATTCTCTTTCAATATCATAACTTTCTTCTTCTTTTTCGTAAATTGCTTTTAAAGTCACATCCACTACTAATAAACAAGTAGCCTTTGATTGGAAAATGTTTAGGAATGAAGAGAAAAGAAGATTAGTTTAATTCAAACTTGGTACGAGCCGTAAACTCGGATGTTCTAAGTTTGACTCCTACTAGGCACACCTTGGGCCACTCACATGGGGGTGTTTAGTGCTCTTCATTACTTTCAGTGAAAGTTGAATGGTTCTTATTCAACCCCGATATGACCCGATCTATGCGATTGTAGGGTTAGTATAGGCCCGCAAGACTAGTCAGGCCGAAGGCTTGAATACGCGTTGTTAGCAAAAAAAGAAAAAGAAAAAACGATTAGTTTAATTTAGATGACTCAAAGAGATGTGTAAGCACATATTATTGTTTAACCCCAAACGAATGCTAACTGTTGCAAATAAAATGTATTGAGCTATCAACAATTATTTAGCATAGTTGGTGAGCTGTGATATGCAAAAATCCCATGCTCACCAGGAGGTCATGAGTTCGAGCCTCCTGGCTGTTACTTATTTCATTCTCTACCCATCAAAAAAAATATATTGAGATATTGAGATAAAAATTAGATATGAAATTGGATGTTAGTATAGTCATTTTTTTAATATACATCTCACCATAGTGACATCAAGAATCCTAAGTGTCTCGAAATCAAAATTGGGTTTGAAGCAAGTCCACATCTACTTGTTATGTTGCTGTATATTATTTATGAGATTTTTTTTTTGATTGAATAAATATATAAATAAATAAATAAATAAAATATTCACCGTATTAGGTTTGCCCCTTATTTTCTTTTCTCTATCGATTGAAAAATATGATGTATTTTGAAAAACCCACCTTTTGTGTGTGAAAATTGTTTGTAATCTCACCGCTCTCACAGTCTCACCACAGACAATTTGAACCCGACGTTTTGTAGTTAGTCATTTTTTTTTTTTTCTATGCAAGTGGTGAAAAAATTATAATAATGCTATAGGGTTAGAAGGTAGTTGCACCGAAGCTTTGTGCCAATTTCACTTTGGAGTTTAGTCTTAAAAGATACATTTGATCCAACGGTAAGGTTCAATGGTTGGGAGGATTTGCCCATACACCTTAGGCATTGGATAGTCGCTGCACCTCACCATAGACACTTTTAACACCCCAAACCTATCTAACGGGTGCACCGAAAGTTTGTGCAAATTTCACTTTGGAGTTTAGTCTTGAAAGATACACTTGATCCAATTGTGAAAAATACACTTGATCCAATTGTCAGGTTCAATGGCTGAAAGGATTCGACCATACACCTCAAGCATTGAATAATTGCTACACCTCACCCATACACTTTTAACACCCCGAACCTGTTCAGCGGGTACATACTTTATCACTTAACACCTCTCAATCCCCCAAAAAAAAAAAAAAAAATAAACACTTTATCAAGTTTCCAACCACAACCACCCCACCCTCAAAAAAAAAATATAAAAATAAAAAAAATTACACACTTTATCAAGTTTAGTCTTATTTTGTACCGTCTAAAAACTCTAAACGTGATGTTGTTGCTTTTAAAAATCTCATTTTCTTCAAAACCTCACCACTTGCAGATTAAAATAACTGAAAATCAAAGAACCTTATTTTGTTTTAAACAAAGACCCTCAGGCCTCGCGCTGACGAAGACTACAAGTTCTACTTATGTCTCCTCTTCTGTCGTTCTTCTGAGTCGACTACTGAGAAAAAAACTGATCAGATCCAAGTTTCTGCTCGTAGATCATCTTTGGAAGGGAGAGAAAAAATGTTTACTCTCAGGGTTGTAGGAGGGCTTGTCATCGTTCTTCTTCTAAAGAAACTCTTCGAAAAAAGAACTGATGCTTCTGCAAAGGCTAAGAACGACGCAGCAACTTCATCAGCCACACAAGAGTGCGTTTCCGATTCCTCTTCACTGCTTCCCTCTTCTGGAAAAAACGAGGCAGCAGCATCATCTGCCACACAAGAGTGTGATTCCTCTTCTTCTTCTTCACCACTTCCCTCCTCTGGAAGGAACGAGGTAGCAGCATCATCAGCCACACAAAAGTGCGTTTCCGATTCCTCTTCTTCTTCTTCACCGCTTCCCTCTTCTGGAAAGAACGAGGCAGAAGCATCATCTGCCACACAAGAGTGCGATTCCTCTTCTTCTTCTTCACCGCTTCCCTCTTCTGGAAAGAACGACGCAGCAACTTCATCTGCCCCCCAAGAGTGCGTTTCCGATTCCTCTTCACCGCTTCCCTCTTCTGGAAAGAACGACGCAGCAGCATCATCTGCCACACAAGAGTACGGTTCGTCTTCTTCTTCTTCATCGCTTCCCTCTTCTGGTTGGGATTACGAGGTGTTCTTGAGCTTTAGAGGTGAGACTCGCACCAACTTCACCGACCACCTTTACCACGCTCTTCTCGACATTGGAATCCGCACGTTCAGGGACAACGAAGAACTCCGAATCGGAGAAAAGATCGATGGGGCGCTTCGCTCTGCGATCAACCAATCCAAAATCGCCATTGTCATCTTCTCAAAAGACTATGCTTCCAGCAAATGGTGCCTCGGTGAAGTTGCAGAAATTGCGGAGTGCATGAAATTAGAGAGAGGCCAAAGAAAAATGAGAGTGATGCCCGTTTTCTACCATGTAGATCCATCTGTCGTCCGAAACCAGACTCCTGGTAGCTCCTATGGGAATGCTTTTCAGGAGCACAAGAAGAATATCGACAAGGATACCGTAGAGGTGTGGAAGAAGGCTCTGAAAGAGGTTGGTAGATTGAAAGGATGGGATCTGAAGAATACTGCTGATGGGTAAGTCCGATCAACACTCCTCTTACCTTTCTTTTTTTTTTAGGTAAAGACACTTACCTTAATAGCTAATATTTTAAAACTCGGTGGTGGGCACGAGTTCGGATCAGGTCTTCGTACGCTTGTTCCGTGTTTCATTTACAATTGGACTCCATTCAAAATAAAAATCAATTAAAAGAAGAGAGCTTAATTGGAATCTAAGTGTAGATCAAACATTGTAGGAGAATTATTCTCATACGAGGACCTGGTCCATACTCAGTGGGCACTGGGTCAATCTTCATTGATTCGGATTGGAATCAGTAGGTATTTGCCAGAATCAGCCTGACCAAAGAAAATGGAATCGGAGAAAAAATATGGTTTTTTTTTTTTTTGGTTCACAAAAATGGTTTGGGTTGTATTTAATATAATTTATGGAGCTTGTTTCTATTTAAAAAAAAGAAAATTGATAAAATACAAAACAAAAAGAGATCAAAAGTCATTTATATGTCTTAGCCAAAATTGATTTTCATTTATTTTTGCTCAGTGCGTGCTTAAAATCCCAACATGAAGGGGTAAAGTAATCATTTGCTTTGTAATTAGAAATCCAAGTCCCTTGCCCCCTCTTTTTCAGTTCAAAATGAAGAAAGAGGTTTGTAAGGAAGATGGGCGAAGGGACATCGCTTCACCCACTTGTTCGAAAAATCATTGTGCACATAGGGATACCAAACTATTTCTCACAAAAAAACCATTTTTCTTAAGTAGTTACCACCATTTTTAACTTGAGATTTCAATTTTTATCATTAAGGAGATGACACAAAAAGGTAATCTTTTCAATCTTTTTCTCATTTTTCATTTCCTTCAACTTATTGGGAGGAAGTCGGAAGGGGACTTCGTTGATTCTGATTCGATTCAGGCAAATCTGTTGATTTTGTATCAAATTTTTAACAAATGTTTATTTTTTCTGGTACAAGTTTAAAGTTTTTACCAGAAAAGAATTTTGAACTTTCAAGTCAATTTTTTATACTTATGGTTTTCCAATAGCAAGTAAGGGCTTGGTACAACAATGAGGTTGTTCCATTGCTACATAATGGCAGAAGCCCCGTGCACTGGGTACATCTTTTTATGGTTCCCATTTTTCTTTGAGCTGGATCAACTGATTCACTACCAATCTGGCAACTTGGGTTTGAATTGATTACTGCCCATATGCTCCTAGTTTAGATCCCTGTATCTTTGGTCTGTAAAATGTATTGAGATATTCGAATGATAATTAGATGTGAAATTGGACATTAAACATAGTCACTTAGTGAATCTCCATCCCACCGTAGCAACATCAAGGATCCTATTTGTCCTGCAATCCAATTTTGCTTATTTGATTTTTGCGATGTTGCCAAGTATGCGATATTAATGTGATACTGGTTATTCTTCACCCAATTTTGATTTTTCTGAGCTAGGGTCATTGGAAAGTTTTTCTTCGCTTCTCATTCCTTCATCCTTAACCTTGAATAGTATTTTGAAAGAGATTAAGAATTTGTGGTACCTTGGTTTCCTTCATTACAAGGCCTAAGATTTCAATTGTGCACAATAGAGGTTTTTCCACATTGTTGATAAACCTGGCTAGAAATTGTATCACTCTA
>NW_024868885.1:0-18278 GCF_013358625.1 Macadamia integrifolia
CAATCGTACTATTGTCATATAGGAGCATGCGGTATTAGGATTTTCACCATCCCGTGCTACGACCCTTCCCAACAGGGGTTAAGGTGTTGGGTTATCATTTGGGGGGAAGCAGTGGTCGCAGGTGTCGGGTCACTGTGGCGGTTAGACATAATGCCCGACGGGTCATGTAGGACAGTCGGTAACCCCGGTGGTACATTCAAGAGGGCCAATCGTACTGCTTTTAAATTGCTGGAGTCAGCACCTTTATTTTCAGTCATTTACATTTCTGT
Source organism: Macadamia integrifolia (assembly GCF_013358625.1). Taxonomy (NCBI): domain Eukaryota; kingdom Viridiplantae; phylum Streptophyta; class Magnoliopsida; order Proteales; family Proteaceae; genus Macadamia; species Macadamia integrifolia. The sequence continues at coordinate 270 of NW_024868885.1, forward strand.
TGAGAGCCGATGGACGGCATTGTCTTTACTTTTCCGAGTACTCACGGTGGGCCTTCTCTAATAGCCCTATGGGCGTATCGCGGGGGGGAGTTCACGGCTCGTACCCGGAGTATACGTGCATTGTGGCTGTAGTAGCACTAAAACCAAGGACTTAGTAATGTTGCTTAGGTGGATGTGATTTAAAATGTATAGCATGGAATGTAGTGCATATGATGTGTTTTGATGTGTGGACTGCTGTGTGGCCCATCTTACCACTTACTGAGCTAGTGAGCTCATCCCACGTGTACACCCCTTTTTAGATGATTTTATAGGTCATACATCTGAGGAGCATGGGGTGGGTCCCATAGTTGAGTTTCCTGAAGAGGACTGGTGGACCCCGAAGGAGTTAGAGCACGGCACTGACTTCTCGTGCGAGAGTTATGCTGCGGGACAGCAGTTCTGAGGCCGAGCTGAGCTCCACCTTTGAGGCCATGCTGATCTCCACTCTGAGGCCGAGCTGAGGTCTTCTATGTGATGCTGAGCTGGGCTCAACTCTTGATGCCGAGCTGAGCTCTAGCCTTTGTTGCCGAGCCGAGCTGTGTACTTTGATTATTTTGATGATTTCCCTTACATACTTGATATATGAATTGTACTTTTATTGTGTAATTATCATGCCTTCGGGCCCACATGTATATAATTATTGTATCACAATTAGGGTATCAAGTTTTATGGGATTATTCTCAGGTAAAACTTGGTCTTCCGCTGATCTGATGAGTTGTATTAGTTGTGAGTATGTTGTGGTGGAATACAGTATCTGATGATCCTGGCAGGTTTGGGTTAACCGGTGTTAACCCGGTCATTGGCCCGGTTCTGTGAGAACGGGGTGTGACAGTATAGGTCATATCAGCTTCTAGATATTCTGATTTCACGGGTAATACATGCGATGGATCATGAACGTATCGCTTCAGCATGGATACATGGAATATGTTATGAACATTTCCGAGAGAAGGTGGCAGAGCAAGCATGTAGGCTACTGAGACAACCCGAGTTAAGATCTCAAATGGGCCAATGTATCTCAGGCTCAACTTACCCTTTCTATGGAATCTCTGCAACCCTTTTGTAGGAGAGATCTTAAGAAACACCTTTTCTCCGGCCTGAAACTGAATGTCTTTCCTGCGATTGTCTGCATAGCTCTTTTGATGTGACTGAGCTGCCTTAATCCTTTCTCGAATAACATTAACATTTTCACAAGTCAACTGTATCATTTCAAGTCCTAACATTCGGCATTCGCCTACCTCATTCCAATACAGAGGAGTTCTACACTTCCTACCATATAATGCCTCATATGGAGCCATCTCAATTGTAGCTTGGTAACTGTTGTTATAAGCAAACTGCATAAGGGACATATATTCTTCCCAACTACCACACATTTCCATTGCACATGCCCTGAGCATGTCCTCTAATATATGTATGGTTCACTCCGACTGACCATCAGTCTGTGGGTGGAAAGCAGTACTCAAATTCAATTGCGATCCCAAAGCATGCTGGAAGCTTTTCCAAAACCTGAAGGTGAACCTTGGGTCCCTATCTGACACGATGCTCACTGGCACTCCATGCAAGCGCACTATGTTATCCATATAAAGTTGTGCTAACTTGGCCATAGATAACTTGGTATTGATGGGAATGAAATGAGCAGTCTTAGTAAGCCGGTCAACTATCACCCATATCGTATCCATTCCCTTAGGTGTGCATGGTAGTTCGGTGACAATGTCCATTGTAATCCTATCCCACTTCCAGTCTGGTACTGGGAGTGGCTGAAGAGTACCAAAAGGTCGATGCCTCTCAGCTTTTACCTTTTGGCATGTAAGACAAGTCGCCACATATAGGGCTATTGTGATTTTCATGCTCGGCCACCAGTATTTTTGTTTAAGGTCGTTATACATCTTTGTACTTCCTGGGTGGAGTGAGTACTCGGAGCTATGTGCTTCCCGCACTATCTTTTCTTGTATATCCAAATCAGTAGGCAAACATAATCTACCTCGAAACAATAATGCCCCATCGCTGGCTAAAACAAAATCAGGGTCGTTCATTGTTTGATCTTAAATCTTAACTCTGATCCGTTGCAATTCAGGATCCAAAGGTTGTTTCATTATCACCTCTTGCCTAATAGACGGATGCACCTGTAGAGCCGCCAGGGATATAGTCAACCATTTAAGGTTTTCTAGTTGATGTTCAAGCTTTAAGGTTGCTCCTTCATATAAGAGGGTTTCATCCATTAGCGTTGCCTCCTGTACGAGTGGTGGGCTGACTGCTAGGTATGAGAGTGACACAGTCTATGCCTTCCGATTCAACGCATCTGCCACTACATTAGCCTTGCTAGGATGATACTGAATGTCATAGTCATAATCCTTTATGAGTTCGAGCCATCTCCTCTACCTCATGTTCAAATCTCTTTGGGTGAAAAAGTACTTAAGGCTCTTGTGGTCACTGTATATCTCACACTTCTCCCCATACAAATAGTGTCGCCAAATCTTTAGGGAAAAAATGACTGCGGCTAGTTCCATGTCATGAGTGGGGTAGTTCTTCTCATATTCCTTTAGTTATCGGGACGCATACGCTATCACCTTACTGTGTTGCATTAGAACACAACCCAACCCAACCTTGGAAGCGTCAGTGTAGACTGTCATTCCACCTGTGCCTTCAGGGATGGTCAGCACAGGGGCCGACACCAACCTCTTCTTTAATTCCTGAAAACTCTTCTCATATTCCTTTGCCCATTCAAATTTCACACCCTTTTTGGTTAACTTAGTTATTGGTGCTGAGATCCGAGCAAAACTCTCAATGAAGCGCTGGTAGTATCCAGCCAAACCCAAGAAACTTCTAATTTCAGTAACATTCTTAGGGCTTTCCCACTCTACCACTGCTTTCACCTTGTCAGGATCCACCTCTTTTCCGGCCTTAGACACTACGTGTCCCAGGAATCCAACTTGTTCAAGCCAAAATTCACATTTACTGTATTTGGCAAACAACTGTTGTTCTCTCAACCTCTGTAACACCATCCTCAAGTGTTGAGTGTGCTCCTCTTCTATCTTAGAGTAGACCAAGATGTCATCAATAAAAATAATTACCCATTTATCGAGGACATCGTGAAATACTAGATTCATTAAATCCATGAATGCTGCCAGTGCATTGGTTAACCCAAAAGATAACACTAGGAACTCATAGTGACCATACTGAGTCCTGAACACTATCTTGGGTATGTCGCCGCTCTTTATCTTGAGCTGATAATAGCCTGATCTAAGGTCTATCTTCTAAAATACCCTTGCACCTTGAAGTTGGTCAAACAAATCATCAATGCGTGGCAATGGATGCCAGTTCTTAATGGTTAGCTTATTCAATTCCTGGTAATCGATGCACATATGCAAGCTGCCATCCTTCTTCTTGACAAACAATACTGGGGCACCCCAAGGTGAAACACTTGGGCGAATAAACCCCTTCTCCAATAATTCTTGCAACTGCATCTGTAACTCCTTCAATTCGGCTGGTGCCATCCTGTATGGAGCTTTAGACACTGGAGCTGCTCCAAGAATCAAGTCTATGGCAAATTATAACTCTCTAACAGGTGGTAGATGCATCAAATCATCTGGAAAGACGTCGGGAAATTCTTTAACTACCTTTACCTTTTCTAGAGGTGTAACCTTTGCATCAACATCAAGTACCGATGCTAAGTAACCCTGACATCCACTTTCCAACAACTTTACCGCTTGAAGAGCGGAGACGAGGACCTTTCTAGCCCATTTCATTTTATCTTCTTGGTATACCAATTCTTTTCCTTCATCATCTGTCACCCTAATTAATTTTTCAGCACACATCACATTAGCTCGATGGGCCGACAACCAATCCATGCCCAGTATAACGTCAAAATTCTACATGTTGAATTTAATGAGTTGTGCATCCAATTTCTTCCCACTGATTTCCACTGGGCACGGCCCATACACCTCCTTCAACTGTGTAACTTTACCGATAGGCATACTAACAATCATCCCATGATCTAGTGTCCTGGGTGACATACCAAGTTTCTTAGAAAATCTCTTAGATATGAATGAGTGTGTAGCTCCTGAATCAAACAAGACATAGGCTAGTATACCCGATATAAGTAGAACACCTAGTGCAACAATGCATATAAGTACAGCAGGTTATCAACATTTAGCATAAGGGAAATATTAAATTAGAATGTACCTGCTACCACTTTCGTGCTGGCCTCAGCTTCCTCAGCTGATAAGGCATACATTCTTCCTTGCTGTTGATTCCCCCGAGTTAAAGGAGGTCTATACGCAGAGGGCTGACTGGAGGGTAAGGCTGATCTGACCCGATAGTCTTTAGCATAATGCCCATAGGAATGGCAATTAAAGCAACGGATCTGTGACGCCAAAATTGGGGCGGGGCCCCTTTGCACCTGACCCGCTGTAGATGGAGGTCAGGGTGGCCTTGGGACTGTAGGCACCATACTAGTGTTTGGGTGAAAAGATGTAGAGCCCAAACCACCAGCTAGTTGAGGAGGGTAGCCAGATGGCCTGTAGGGCTGTCTATATGTAGGCCCAGAACTATACGACCCACGGTATACCTTGGATGAATTGCCCATGTCCGAAAATGGATTTGTCCTCTTCCACAATCCAAGTGTGAGGGACTATTCTCCCTTCTGCTTATCTTCTATGGTTTTAGCCTTTTGCACAATCTGGCCATAATCTGTCAAATCTAAGACCTCGAGCACTGACCCAATAGATGCCTTTAATCCCTTCAGAAATCTTACAGCCTTTTCTTTAGCTGACCTCATATGCCTAGGGGCAAAATGGAACAAGCTTTCAAACTGCTGCTGATACTCAAGGATAGTCTTATTCCCTTGAGTTAAGGCCATGAATTCCATCTCTTTATGGTCTCTGAAGCTACGAGGGTAATGGTTGGCCAAAAACAACTCCTTGAACTGCTCCCATATGGGTTCCGGATGTGCGGCCAACAATATAGGCTTAGAGGCTTGCCACCAAGAGTTGGCTTCATTATTGAGTTATAGCCCCGCACAAATAAGCTTCTATGCCTCAGTGCACTCAATTACCTCAAATAAATTCTCCAGCTCTTGGATCCACTGGTCTGGCTCTAGAGGATCACTTCCCACCTTAGAGAATACAGGTGGAAAATTCCTCTTGAAAGATTCCACTACCCTTGACGTATTATTCGTCGGGGGATAATTGGGTGCATATGTCGTATGGTAAGGGTATGGAGGGGGCACCATATACTGAGGAATGCTGAATGGCGGAATTGGAGGTGTACCTCCAACTTGTGGCCCCGTACCAGACCCTACAAGTGGGTCTTGTGGAGTAAGTATCCGGGGATGTTGACCCAGTTGAGAGAGGTCTAATTGTTGCTATATAGTAGCCATAAATGCTTACTACTACTGAAGCATTTGTTGCTAGAAGGCTTGTTGTGACTGCTGGATTATGGTTGCAACATCACCCGGAGTGATGACCGGTGGAGGATCCGGAAGTGTAGTCACAGGTGGGTCCCTTTGTGCCACACCCTGATCAAAGGTTTTTGGAGGTTGTGCGAGTGGGGTTTGCCCCACAGAGCGGGACCTTCTAGGATTTGGTGGTCGACCGACCGGGCGAGGATCACTTGAAGTACCTCGTGCATTGTTACCGGATCTAGTACGTACCATCGTGTCCTTGAACCTGGAACATGTCATACACAAACATTGGTTAAGTACCTTAGAATTTACATCGGCACATAAATCATATGCCAACACATGGGTATTATAGTGTACGATGTCTTGCAACTAACCATAGCTTAATCCCGAAAATATGGTGCTAGTGCTTCAACAAATAGAATAATGGTCCCATTCGACTATATGGTGCTAGCCACACACTCTTTTTTTTTTAATTAATATCATATATATAGTAGTATCTCCACCCTTTTTTTTTTTTGTATTTTCTCCCAACCGACGAGACGGAATACGTAGGGTCTAACCCGAGACGGAATACGCAAGGGCTTTTAAGCCTCTGTTTCTCCTTTTTCTCCTACTTCTTCCCCTTTCTAATTCAGGCGATTTTTTTGGGAGGTTCTTGGCGCATCCACTCGCTATCTCACTCAATGATTCCACGGATTTTGGAAGATCCAAACTCCTCCACTCTCAAGTAAGTCTCTTCTTCATTTCTCTTCTTGGAACATGTATTTTGGAGGTTGAATCCATGTATACTCCCCAAATCTTGATTTTTTTTCATGTTTCTTTCCATAGAACAATCATTCCATGAGAATATGATACTTTCTTTGTGATTCATTCATAGTTTTAGGCTTTACTACTCAATCTATGAGAGAAAATCCCAAACCATGCCCTAATTTTTCTCCAATTTGGGGTTTTCTTCTATCTCTACCCTTTTCTCCCCAACTAACAACTCAAATGAAATTCCTCATCCTTGATTTGCATCCACAATGTTGGAGAGACCATGGAAATTTGTATATGCTTGAAATCCCATCTCTTTCTCATGAAAATCCATCTCTTTTCCATGAAAATCCACCTCTTTTGTGTTGGGTTTCTTTGAAAAAAAAAAATTTTTCTGGGTTTCTATGATTCTCTTCACATCATTTCATACTTGTGGATAACTTAAATCTCTTTCATTCCTTGCACCTCAATGTCATAATAGAAGATTTCTTTGCATAAACTTGATTGTATAATGATAGGCATTTCCTTCATGGACATGTAAGCTTCAAGCTTTACACTATTATGGGACTTTTCATTTTCTTAGATTGAAATTGCACATTGAAATTTGGGGTTTTCCATCATTTCTCACTTGCCATGCTTTATACACCTTTGTTACGTTTCTATTTTGCAATGTGCTAGTGGATATCATGCTTTAGGGCTTTCTCCCTCATCATTTCTGCATGATTTATCCACTTCTCTTTCTATCACAATCCACATTATGTATTTAGGTGCATTTACATATGCTTGCTCACCCATCTATTTGTTTCCTTTGTTATTCCTCATCCTTACTTATCATTATTTCTTCTCTTTTCTTACTAGGATGTCTTCTCGCAAGGGCAAGGAACCCGCATCCTCTTCCACTAGATGTAGGGCCATAACTTCCAAGCGGAAGAGTGCAGGGACTAGTTCCCCAGCCCTTCGCACAAGGCGACAAGGACATGCCCCCATCGATCCTTTAGACTATGATAAGGGACTCTTCCGAAGTTTGGAGGCGGCAACCAGCTGGCAGGCCTTTCTAAAGAGGTCTGTGATGATGGAGAAGACCGTGGTAATCAATGATTTCCACAAGATTCAACTTCATGAGAGGTTTACTGCACTGGGTTGGCAGTCCATCCTTAATATAGATCGTCCATGCTATGAACAACTGGTTCGAAGATTCTACTGCAATTTGGAGGTCTCTTACCAGTATGGGGAGTATTCAATCACTAGCATGGTGAAGGGGGTGAACATTCACTTGACTATGGACACCCTTGCCAGTATTCTAGACATGTCGTCAGTTGGGCATCAATTCTACAGTCCCCCAAGGAGTAAGCCCGTGGGCCCATCCTTAAGTTCGGAGACGCAGGACCACATTTATGAGACCATCTGTGGCAGCAAGGAGCCTCCGGATTCCGAGACGATATTTTACCCAGAGGTTCGTGTATTTGCTCGCTTGGTTTAGTTTAATTTGCTCCCTAGAGGAGGTCACTGGAACCAAATAGGCTTCATAGCGGCCTACATAGCCTTCTGCATCTATAAGGCCTTGGAGGGAGCCGAGCACTTATTCTTGCCCTACATCATACTTAAGACCATGGAGCATCATACCTCACACCCCGAGGACGGAGGTTTCCCATATGGTAGAATCCTCACTAGGATCTTTGAGTTCTTTGGGGTGGATTTGAGTGGTGAGGAGGGAAAGACTCTAGCGGAAAAATTTGACAGGGGAAACCTACTGAGGATGGGTCTCCAAGCTCTTATGGATGTACCTCAGAGAGCAGGGGCTCAGAGAGGCAGGGACAGGAGGAATGCCCATAGGGAGGATGTTCCCATGGAGGAGGAAACTAGTGAGGAGGATGAGGATTATGTTCCTCAGTTCGAGGAGGAGCCTCTTGATTCGAGAGGTGCTGCTCCTGACTTTACGAGGGCTGCAGGCCCACAGCATAGAGCCCCACCACCTGAGAGCGGTGCATTTGACTTCGAGAGTATGATGGCTATCATGAGGGCCTTGAAAGATGGGCAAGATCAGCTTCTGAGAAGACTAGATGAGAGTGCTACCAGAGAGGAAAACATCTTAGAAAGGCAGGCTATATTAGAGAGTTCCTTCCTAAGGTTGGGCGAGGATCTGGACACAACGGCCAATGCTATTTCAGCAGATTTTTCCCTACTCCGGAGGGATGTACAACTGGTTAACTCAAGGTTTGATTACTACGACTGTCGACTCAATGTTAGATCGAGACCTAGGAAGGATGGAGTAGTAGAGTTAGATGATGACGAGGGTCTTTGAGGACTTAGCTCGCCCGTCTACATCAGCTCTTCACTTGTCTTCATGTTGTTTATATTATTATATCTTTTTGTTGTACTTTTCTCTGTAATTGGACTTGCTTGTGGGTGTTATGTTTGTTGTTGGTGACTTGTGGTTAGCTTTGTATACTTGATGACTTATTGTAATTTAGTTGTAACAACGTTAGTTAGACTTTATCGATTATACTTGTTTGTATATATATATGTTGTCTATCAGGTGTTTTTGTATGAAAAATTTGGGAAATCTTGTTTTAGCGTCGTTATGCTGCCGAAATTTCGTTAAATTCGAACTCGATGGGTTACGAAATCAAATAACAAATCTTTTATTTATTCCAAGTAAACCTTCACTAATGCATGCCATGAAATGCAATAATTAAATGCAACCATATTTTTTTTTTCTTTCTTTGGCTTTTAATCCTTTAAATTTTTAACATTTACCCAATCCCATTTCCTATTATAGATTCTATGGGGTCTAAATGGTATGCTGTGGGTGAATAGAGCATCACGCTCTGATACCACTGTTGTCACACCCCATTCACACAGAAACGGACCAGTGACCGGGTTAACTCTGGTTAACCCAAACCTGGATCATCTGATACAGTACCCAACCACAGCATACACACGCCTAAGATAAACGTTCAAAAGTTCAGCGGAAGACTTAATTTACCTATAAATACCCCAATATACTTGATACCCAAATTGTAGTATATTGATAAGTACATGTGGGCCGGCAAGCATGAAATTTACATAAAAAGAATAACAATTCATTTATCAAGTACACAAAAAGGGGGTCACCAAAAGAATCAAAAAGTAAAACCCAGTACGGCGTCACTGCTGCGGTCCCACAGCACAGCCCTCGCACGAACAATCCGTACCGTGCTCATATTCCTCGGGGACCCACCAATCCTCTTCGGGGAATTCAACTGTGGGGCCCGACCCTTGATCTTCAGGCTGGTGACCTGTAAAATCATCTAAAAGAGGTGCGCACGTGGGATGAGCTCACTAGCTCAGTAAGTGAAAAGAAAGACCACACAACAATCACAACCATATGCACTATATTCTATGCAATTCATTTTAAATCACATCCACCTAAACAACATTACTAAGTCTTGGGTTTAGTGCTACTACAACCACAGTACGTGTATACTCCGGGTAAGAGCCGCGAACCCCATCCCGTGATACACCCATAGGGCTGTCGGAGAAGGCCCACCGTGAGTACTCGAAAAAGTAAAGCATGTCGATTACCGGCTCTCAACATAAAAGTAAATGATAGAAAGTAAAGGTGCTGACTCCAGCAATTTAAAAGCAGTACGATTGGCACTCTTGAATATACCACTGAGGTTGTCGACTGTCCTAATAACCAGCCGGGCGTATGTCTAACCGCCACAGTGACCCGAAAACCGCGACCACTGCTTCCCCCCAAGTGGTAATCCAATACCTCAACCCTTGTTGGGAAGGGTCGTAGCACGGGAAGATGATAATCCTAAACCGCATGTTCCTATATGACATAGTATGATTGTATAATACCACCGCGTCCCATTCCACGGGCCACCAATGCACTCGTTTCCAAGCCGACTATGGCATCTGGTCTAATAATGCACCATGCACTATGATCCCATCATTCATCACACAAGCACATCATCACTTAGCATTGAGAAAGTAAAACACAACACACATGTCATAATCATATGAGGATGGCTAAGCTACACATAGTTTGCATAATGACATGGCTAGTCTAGATACAATTGAATGAATGCCAAACAAGCCTTAAAATAAGGCCAAACGTCCTTTCCCCATTTACTTGTTGTGTACAATGACTCACGCCCGGTACGGGTGAGATCCGGCGTGAGAAACGTAAACTTTGGTGAACCTATCATAAGTGAATGGGGTTAGCACTTCACCACTTTGGGGTCAAAACTAACAAGATTTGATGACAAAATCATGTTTAGAATCATAAAAGAAGGTTGTACGTCCTTTTTGGGTCCATTCGGACACAAAAATCACGTTGGGGGCCACTCGGGTGGGTCGAACAGCCCACTTGTCACAGCCCACCGGTCATCTCAGGTGGGCGGGTCAGCCCACCGATCATAATCGGCGAGCAGGTCGGCCCATCGGTGGGGACCGAGGGTCGGGTCATGACCTGCTGGTAGGTCGACCCACCGGTCAGCCCCGAGGGCCTGCCCTCTCAGGCGAGCCGCGCGGCCCACCGGTCTCAGCCCACCTGAGAGGGCAAAAAAATACCTTTTTCGCTGAAATTTTTCCCAACCTTTGGGGAATCAAATGGGCTTTTTCCAATCACATTTTCCACACATTCCAGGTCTTATAAGATGATTCTAACCTAGATCTAAGTTAGATTTAAGGATTGGGAAGCCATCTAACCTTCTTTGCTCAAGAACTCTATCAAAACCCCAAAAATCACTTCCTTGCTCAAGAATCACCAATACTTCTCCAACCTTGTAAACACTTCTTCAAATCCTTCAAAATTAACACATAGACTATCTATTAAACCTTAGATTCCTCATTTCAAGTGGGATTTACAAGATCTCAAGGAACTCTACCCAAATCAAGGTTTTTACTTGGGTTTGATGAAAGTTTAAGAAACATAGCCTTTGCTCACCTCCAATCGTAGATCTCGTGTTGGGGATCACTCTTCCAGCGTCGAAATGGGAAGATCAAACCTTGGCGCTGCTTAAATCCTTTCCTTCCCCTTTCTTCTTCTACGTTCTCTTTTCTCCCTTCCTTTCTCTCTCCTCTTTTCTCTTCTCACCAAACCTCTTAATGTAATAAATAAGAAAATGAAAAACACAATAAATGCTATTTATACTTTTTAAAACCACTAGTAACCACATGGGTGGGTCACTCAGGTGGGCGGATGCGCCCACCTTTGACCGCCCACCTGAGGGCTAAAAATTGGCTAATAAGTGGGATTTTGATGGAATTCAACTCTCGGCATGTATCTCACTATCGGCACAAGGTATATCATATGTGTGCACTTTAGGATACGACTACATACCAGCATTATTCATACATGGCCTTATGATATGTGCATGTGCATGACTTGGGTACACCCGTCTCCTCTGGCACTGACTCAGATTTGTCTCGCCAACCTATGTTCAAAGTCACCCTTGCCATCATGGTCCATAAAGAACCTGCCTTAACCCTCTCTGGTTCGAGTCCTGCATGGTTAAACTGGGTTAACCGTGTAATTATACCGGTTTTAAAAAGTAGGGTATCACATATGGGCCATGCACCGTTGAGATCAGTGGAAAGCAAATAGATGCCCAACTCATCAAGTCAACATGCAAAACTTTGATGTTATACTAGGCATGGATTAGTTATCAGGACATCAAGCAAGCATGATGTATGCTGAGAAACAGATCAAGGTGATCGATAATGAAGAGAAGGAACTGATATACCATGCGAATGTGATAAAGCAGGCTAAAAAGGTCCTCATCTCTGCTCTGCAAGCAATGAAGTTGTTGAAAAATGGGTGTCAGAGGTACCTAGCATCAGTGATTGATTTAGATGCGAAGGTCACACCTCTAGAGGAAGTAAAGGTGGTTAAAGAGTTCCTAGACATCTTTCCAGATGATCTGACTCAACTACCACCTGACAGGGAGTTGGAATTTGCTATAGATTTGATTCTTGGAGCTGCCCCAATGTCAAAGACTTCGTACAGAATGGCACCAGCAGAATTGAAAGAATTACAAGTACAGTTGCAAGATCTACTGAAGAAGAGATTCATGCGCCCAAGTGTATCACCTTGGGGTGCTCCAGTGTTGTTTGTTAAGAAAAAAGATGGAAGCTTGCGTATGTGCATTGATTACCGGGAGTTGAACAAGTTAACTATCAAGAACCAGTATCCATTGCCACGCATTGATGATCTGTTTGATCAACTATAAGGTGCTAAAGTATTTTCAAAGATTGACCTCAGATCTAGGTATTACCAACTTAAGATAAAGAATAGTGATGTACCAAAGACAACCTTTAGAACTCGGTATGGCCATTATGAGTTATTAGTTGTCTTTTGGGTTGACTAATGCACCAACAGCTTTCATGGATTTGATGAACCGACTGTTTCATAATGTTCTTGACAAGCGGGTCATTGTTTTCATTGATGATATCTTGATCTACTCGGAGTCATAAGAAGACCATGCAAAACACTTGAGGATGGTACTACAGAGACTGAGAGAGCAAAAGTTGTATGCAAAATTCAGCAAGTGTGAATTTTGGCTCAAATAGGTTGGATTCCTAGGACACGTGGTGTCTAAAAATGGAATCAAAGTGGATCTAGATAAGGTGAATCCGTAGTAGACTGGGAGGTACCCAAGAGTGTAACAGAAATTAGAAGTTTCTTGGGTTTGGCAGGTTACTATAGACACTTCATCGAGAACTTTTCTTGGATTTTAATACCAATGACCAAGTTGACTAGGAAGGGTATAAAGTTTGATTGGTCAAAGGAGTGTGAAGAAAGTTTTCAAGAGCTAAAGAAGCGACTAGTGTCAGCACCAGTGTTGACTATTCCTGAAGGCATAGGCGGAATGACAATGTATACCGATGCTTCCAAAGTCAGATTGGGTTGTGTACTTATGCAACACGGCAAGGTCATAGCATATGCATCCAGACAATTGAAGAACTATAAAAAGAACTACCCTACTCATGAATTGGAGCTAGCAGCGGTCGTTTTCACCTTAAAGATTTGGCATCACTACATTTATGGTGAAAAGTGCGAAATATACAGTGACCACAAAAGTCTTAAGTACTTTTTCACCTAAAAAGACTTGAATATGAGACAAAGGAGATGGCTTAAGCTTATGAAAGATTATGATTGTGATATTCAGTATCACCCAACGAAGGCCAATGTAGTGGCAGATGCATTAAGCCAGAAAGCTAAAACTGTGTCACTTTCTTATCTAGCCGTCAGCCTAGAGCTCGTACAGGAGGCAATGTTAATGGATGAAATCGTCTTGTATGAGGGAGCGACCTTGGAACTGGAGCACCAGGAAGATGATGTTCAATAGTTGACTATGTCCTTGGCGGTTCTATAGGTACACTCATCCATCAGGGAAGAAATCATAATGAAACAGCCTCTAGATCCTAAGTTGCAGTTGATCAGAGAGAAGATTCAAGGGAAAACAATAAGTGACCCTAGCTTTACACTAGTCGGTGATGGGGCACTATTGTTTTGGGTCAGATTGTGTGTACCCTGCGACGAAGTAATACAAGACAAAATAGTGAAGGAAGCACATAGTTCTGAGTACTCTCTTCACCCTGGAAGTACCAAGATGTACTAAGACCTAAAGCAATACTACTAGTGGCCAGCAATGAAGTCCACAATAGCTTTGTATGTGTCGGATTGTCTTGCATGTCAAAAGTCAAAGCTAAATGGGACCGAATTTTTGGCACTCTTCAACCGCTCCCAATACCTGAATGGAAGTGGGATAACATTACAATGGACTTCATCACCGGACTACCACGTACACCCAAGGGAATGGATGCAATTTGGGTAGTGGTTGACAGGCTTACTAAGATAGCACACTTTATTCCGATCAGGACCACTTACACCACTTACACCATGGATAAGCTGGCACAGCTTTACAAGGATAATATTGTACGCTTACATTTTGTACCAGTGAGCATTTTATCAGACAGAGATCCGAGGTTTACCTCCAGATTCTAAAAAATCTTCCAGTAAGCCTTAGGATCACAATTAAATCTGAGTACGGCCTTCCAACCACAGATAGACGAACAGTCCGAACGGATAATACAGATATTAGAAGACATGCTCCGAACCTGTGCCATGGAAATGAGTGGCAGTTGGGAGGAATATATACCTCTTATAGATTTTGCTTACAACAACAACTACAAAACTACAATTGGGATGGCTCCAAATGAAGCATTGTATGGTAGAATGTGCAAAACTCCTCTATACTGGGATGAAGTAGGTGAATGTCGAATGCTTGGACCAGAAATGATTAAGATGACATGTGATAAAATCGATGTCATTAGAGAAAGATTTAAAACAACCCAATCACGTCAAAAGAGCTATGCAGATAGCCGTAGGACGGAAATGGAATTCTAAGAGGGAGAGAAAGTGTTCCTCAAAATATCTCCTACCAAAGGCCTACGCAGATTTCACAAGAAAAGCAAATTGAATCTGAGATATATTGGGCCATTTGAGATTTTGAAGCGAGTTGAAGTATTAGCATACACGTTGGCATTACCACCTTCCCTCAGCAGTGTTCACAATGTCTTCCTTGTATCCATATTGAAGTAGTACATTCATGATCCATCCCACGTACTACCTATGGAATCAGAATACTTAGAAGCTAATATGACATATGAAGAACATCCGGCTGAGATCTTAGACCAGAAGGTCAAAAACCTCCGCAACCGCTCTATCGCTTTAGTGAAGATTCGGTGGGCCAACCCCCCGATAGAAGAGGAATCTTGGGAGAAAGAGGATGAAATTCAAATCTTGTATCCTCATCTTTTCGGACAACCAGGTACTACAATTTCAAGGACAAAATTTTCAAAAATGGGGGGTAAAGTGATACCCTACTTTCTAAACCCGGTCTAATTAACCGCATTGACTTGGTTTGATCATATAGGGGCTGAACAGGAGAGAACCGACACAGGTACCATATGGAATGTGGTAGCAAGGGTGACCTTGAACTCGGGTTGGCCTGATACGACCGAATGGGTACCAAGGGTAATACGTACACCCAAGCCTTGTACTTACATGCACCACGAGGCTATGTATAGAAAGTAAGGTACGCACTAGTATTGGTGGGTGCCAATGTAATTTAATATTATGTGGGGGGTTTATGCCCACCTAAGATTTAACCCACCTGAGATTTAACCTACCTAAGATAGCCCACCTGAGATTATACCCACCTGAGATATACCCACCTGAGATTTAACCCACCTGAGATATACCTACCTGAGATATACCCACTTGAGATTTAGCCCACCTGAGATAACCTACCTGAGATTTAGCCCACTTGAGATTTAGAAGATATTTTAGGGGCCTAAGTATAAAAGGGGGAGACATTAATTGTCTTTTCCCTCATTAATGTTAGTTGGTCAGTGGGAGAGTAAAGAAGAGAGAGAAAGAAGAAGAAAGGAAAAGAGGAAGAAGAAGAAGAAGAAAGAAGAAGGAAAATCAACTGCAGAACTTCACCAGAGCTGGGTCTTGGTATTTTGAGCCCAGATTTATGATCAGCTCACCGAGGTCTTCGATTTGAGGTAGGTATTGCACATATTCCAAGGATTCTTAAGAAAACCCCATTCTTAAATCATCTTTTGGTTTTTGGGAAAGAACCCCCATGGATCTTGCTAATCCCACTTGAATAATTAAATCTAAGGTCTAATGGAAGGTCTGTATAATGATTTTAAAGGATTTGGAAGGAGTGTTGATGAAGATCTAGAGTATTTTGAGGTTCTTGAGCAAAAGAAGTGAAATTTGGGGTTTCATTAGTGTTCTTGCGAAAGAGGTAAGAATCTTCCATTTTCTTTTGACTTGATCTTAGATCTAGATTGAGGGTATATGATTGGACCTTAGATAAGTGATTTGAGTCGTTGGATCATCTCCAAACAAGTTCTTAAGACGAAGGAAAGTCAGGAATGATGTTACAAAAATTTTTGTTCAAAGACTGAGGGTATTTTTACCCCACCTATCTTCTGGTTTTAGCCCACCTGAGTTCTCATAACTCAAATTTTAGGCTCTGGAGTAATCGACGAGCTGAAACTGTAGCCCATCGATCTTTTGGTTTTAGCCCACCTGAGTTTCCAGAACTTAGTTTTCAGGCTCTTGAGTAACCGATGGGCTGAAATCGATGGGCTACATAGCCCACCGGTCTTTGGCTCTGGCCCACCTGTCTTTCCAGAACTGCTAGAATTGGTCCAAATTTGATGGGTGACCCCCATTTATGATTCTAAACCCAATTTTAGTGTTCAAATATGATGATTTTAACCCCATAATATTGAAATGATAAACCATTATATTTATGATATGTTACAATCAATATACGCGTACCCACACATCGGATCTTTTTCGTACCGGGTACAAGCACCGTGTACATATACAAATAAGTAGGGAGTGGATTCTGATTTAATTTCAAAATCTTATGCATTATTTAACATATGTTAGTCTAGCCATGTCAGCATGTCACTTGTGTGTAGACTAGACATCACATATGTCATATCACGCATTTAAATGTGCATTTACATAATATGCTATGCTTTGTGTTATGATGAAATATTCATTATATCTTAATATATGTGATGGAGGAATCTCATTTGGACATGATATGCATGCTAGATTTTAGATGCCGTAGTGGGCTTGGAAACGAGTACATGGTGGCACGTGGTATGGGATGTGGCGCCATTGTGTAATCGTACTATGCTCATATAGAGGCACGTGGCTAGGATATAATTTACCCTTGTGCTACAATCCTTCCCAATAGGGGTTTACGTGTTGGGGGATCATTGGGGGGAAGCATCAAGTTGCGATTGTCAAACTCTTGTAGCAGTTAGAAGTACGCATGGCTGATCGCTAGGACAGTCGATAATTCCGGTGATATATTCAAAGGGCCGATCGTACTGCTTTTATTTCAGGTGGAGTCACCCATTTACTTTCTGTCATTTAAATTTACTGGGAGTCAGCTTGCATTTTTAATTTTGGTACCAATGGTGGGCCTTCTCCGACAACCCTATGGGCCTATTGTGAGATGGGGTTCGGGCTCATACCCAGGGCATACGTGCACTGTGGTTGTGAGTAGCACATAACCTATGACCTAGTAATGTTGTTAGGCTAATAGGGTAAAAATGAATTGCATATAGGCGCATTTTTGTTGTGATTGCTTGTGTGGTTTTCCCTGTGTGGTCTTTCTTTCCACTTACTGAGCTAGTGAGCTCATCCCATGTGCACAACTCTTTTTAGGTGATTTTACAGGTTACCCGCCTGGTGATTAAGAGCTGGACCCACCGTGAAGTTTTCTTCTGAGGACTAGTGGGTCCCTGTCGAGTTCAAGCACAGTACCGATTGCACGTGCAATGATTGTGTTGCGTGGCAGTTGTGACTCCTGAGTGATTCTTTTGATTCTTTTTTATGTGCTTCCTTTTTGTTACTTAATGTTTAAATTGTTATATTTTTGTATATATATATATATATATCATGCCTCCAGGCCCAAATGTATGTAAACTTTATAACTCAAATTGGATATCAAGTATTTGGGAAACAATTTCAGGTATTATTATGAATAGGTCATCCGCTGAAATACAAATCTGATCTTAGATTAGTAGATGTATGTTGTTGTATTGCAGTCACTGCATTGTTGATCCTGGTAAGTTTGTGAGTTAACCGGTGTTAACTCGATCACCGACTCGACTTTGTGCGAGCGGGGTGTGACATAGAAACTGCGTCAGTGGGAGAAAGGAGAGGGAGAGATTAGAGAAAGAGATGAGAAAATATGAGATGTTTTAGGAGAAAAAAAAAA
>NW_024868885.1:18298-52416 GCF_013358625.1 Macadamia integrifolia
GTGGGGTGGGGTGGGGTGGGGTGGGGTTGGGAAATTACATAGATCTACTTATTAGATAAGAAAATAAATTACAAAACAAGTAAATTGGATTGTGTTTCACGCATACTTTTGTTTCTACTTATTAAAACAGATCTAAGATTTTCTTCTTCTTCTTTTTTTTCTTTTTTTTCTTTTTTTTTTATGGCACCATCAATGAGATGATTGTTTGTATCATCAACTAATAATCTCTTTAATTTATCTTAGTATTTGTGGTCTTATTCCAAAAATCTCTCTTTAAATTACAAAGTATTCATTGATAACATCCCTAAATGTCTGCTTTTCCTGTCCATACATACCCTTCCTCCTATCTCTACATATGTTCCGTTGGGTCCATTGTCAAAGTTCAGTCTAGATCGATCCAATCGAAATCAACCAGTTAATCCTTGATCAAATCGAACTGAATCTTTATCAGCTTGGTTTTTGGTTAGGTTTTATGAAATGGCAGGTAGAAGTCAAAGCCAAACTGGGCCAATCGAATGCATTGACCAAACCAAAATGAATCGAAATCCAATGAAAAATCTAGACCAAATTGAATGCACCGACCAAAACCAAAATGGATCGAACCCAGTAAAAATCAAGACCAGACCAACAATAACTTAATAAGAAATCGAAAATAATAATAAAAAAAGATTTTCCCATTAATTCCCTATACATGTAAAACCCAAAAATTGGACCTGATCGCACCTGGTAGTAACTGATAACAAACCGAACCGAATTGACTGAAACCAACCAAAAGCCATTACATTGTGTTAACAGTTTGGTTTCAGATTGTCCAGTAACAGACCAAATCTGTTCAGACCGAACCGACCAATTGACACCATTACATGTATCTCAATAAAGTTTGATGAGATGGGACCCATATTTGAACCTGAGCAAACTTAACCAATAGTTTTAGGAACAGGCAGACCCTTTGCCGACCTGGCTCAATCGTATGACGCACCTCAATGGTTTAAAGATCCATACAAGTGAATGAGGACAAAACCATATCTGGATTTTAATGTTTTCTTACTTACCATGGGTCCATTGACGAATATTCTAATTTTTGTAGTTCTCATTTTTTATTTTATTTCAAATAACGGTTTTTCAACTCATCAAAATGGATAGAACCATAGTTGGAAAATCAGGTTTTAATTTGGGTAAGTTATTCAAGTCAAGTCAAACACTTGGTTAATTAAGAGTCATGTAAACCCGATCAGGGTAACAATTGACAAGACTCGATCATGAATCGTTCTGGTCAAATAAAACTAGGTCTTTTTACCCGAATCATTATAAAGTCTAAATATTTTTTTAAATCTTACCAAAAAAAAATATTTATAAAACACTGTCAAATTGATATTGTTCTGATAGACGAAACAGTGGAAGGGATTAATACTAAACTAGAGCTATGGAAATCAAACTTGGAATCAAGAGGTTTTATGATAAGCAAAACGAAGACAGAGTATATGATGTATCCCTTTAGTCATACTAGATGAGGGGAAGGAGTAGTGAAACTTGGAGAATGAGAGCTACCCAGAGTGACTGTTTTAAATACCTGGGGTCTATCTTTAGCAAAGAGGGCAATATAGAGGATGATGTTACCCACAGAAGTAAAGTGGGATGGATGAAATGAAGAAGTGCATTAGGAGTGCTATGTGACAAAAGAATGCCCAGTAAACTTAAGGAAAAATTCTACAGGACAGTGGTACGGTTAGCTATGATATATGGAGCGGAGTGTTAGGCAGTTAAAAAGAGTGATTGGACTAAACTGAGTGTAGTTGAAATGAGAATATTAAGAGAATTGTGCTGCAAGACCAAGAAAGATAGAGTATGGAATGATTGTATTAGAAATGAATTGCGGGTTGCACCAATCCAGGACAAGCTCCGAGAGAGCCGGCTGAAATGGTATGGCCATGTGCAACAAAGACCTATAGATGTTCCAGTAAGGAAGAATGAGCAGATTCATTTGGAGGGAGCCAAAAGAGGTAGGGGTAGGCCTACAATGACTATTATTGAAGCGATGAGAAAATACATGCATATAGTGGGCTTGATTCTAGTATGACAATGGATAAAGTTTTGTGGAGGACAATGACCCAGATAGCCGACCCTGTGTAAAGGATGTCCTTGTGATACATCTTTAAATTCTGCCTTATCTGCTTCTCTTAGTCCATTTTTACGTCATTTTCTTTGTTGCTTCTTGTTTTTCTTTTTTTCTTTTCAAATTCGATCCATGTAGTCGACCCCATTTAGTTGGGATAAGATTATGTTGTTGTTGTTGTTGTTGTTGTTGTATCAAATTGATTCGCTACTTTGGTGGTTTAACTTATATTATTGAACGTGTTAGCAATGATATAAGTTGATATATGATTCATATTATTATTTTTTTCTTTTTTTCTTTTTTTTTTAATTAATTTATACTTATTTATTATATTTAAAAAATAGAAAAACATAACTCGCCCTGACTAGGTTTGACCAGGCTAAATCACTAGGTTTTTCTAAAAATACAAGTGGAATAAAAATAAAAAAATCTGATTTTCCAACTATGAATAGAACTGGATCAAATCAAAACCAATTTCCTTTATTGTTTGATGTCCAAGTTTAAACCTTAAACTATGGTTTAAACTTTAACCTCATAAATTTGAGAACAAGTTCGACAACCGGGACCTTCTGTAATCAAGAGTTGTTCTGCCAGGGTATTTTGATGCCCAATCAAAACTGATCTCTCTAAATCAAATTGAGTTTTGTTGACCCAAAACTGGATTTAACAAAAAAAAAAAAAAAAAAAAGTTAGTGGGCTTGTTAATGATTACCATGCTTAAGAGTCTCAACTCTCAACCGCCTTCATTTTTTCCATTCGTGTATTCACGTCGCAACTCCTAATTATACTAGACAAACTTTAAAACTTTTAATAAGAAAATAAGAAGGAAGTTTATTAGCTTCTCACATTCTAGGCCATGATTAATAAAGAATATTTTATTTCACTGTATGGGAAGGTCTACTACACCATCTTAGAGTTCACAAACTCTTATAGGGTTTAATATTTGTCCCGAAATACCTGTATAGCACACTTTTATATCCATCTAAAGCCCCGCAGTGATTGGATTCCCATTCTCTGTGTGTAGAAAAACTGATCTATGATTAAATGGGTTTGTTCCCTTCACACCCCAGGTGACCCCCTCTTTTTTTCCTTTTTATCTTTTCTTGCGTGCAAGAGCCCGCAAAACCCCCAGTGAGGGGGAATGGGGAATTTTATTCAAGGATAGCATGCAAAAGTACTCATGGATGGAGCATTACACATATTCAAGTTCCATGATAGGAATTGAGCTAAACCGTCGGACACTACAGGCCAAATCTCTCTCTCTCTCTCTCATATGAATATTATTGGTCCTACATAAAAACAAAGCCCAAACAGTGAGCGAAAGAATTAATGGGATCTCGCCAACTCCTTTTCCATGAAAATGATAGAGCAAAATGAGTAGAATGCCTTCCCCCACCCCCTCCTCTCAAATAAAAAATTTAGGAAAAAAAAAAAATATCCACATAACTTCCTCTCCTGCCACACAATATGCTTCAACATCTTGTGATACAAGTTACAACAGCTTTAACTAATTCACCTTTTTTTTTTTTTCGCTACAATGCTTTAACTAATTCACCCTCCTACTATCTTTTGATTTTTGGGATCCTCTACCTGCCGTGCACGTCATATGGTTTCTTTGTTTTCATTCAGATTGTCGTTTTATAGAAGAGATGTGGGCCCTCCACATATTAGGAATGTCATGGATGGCCTCAAAGCCAACCAGATTCTTTTGGCCCCTTGTGGGTCCTTTGTCTTACCCTCTTGTGGGTTCTTATCTGGCTTTGGGTCTAAAAAAAATAAAAAAAAAAAAAAAATAAATAAATCATAAGATGGACAGCCGGCAGGTTGGGGGTGGAAAGCCCAAGCCCAACCCAAGCCCGTGAGACCAAAGCCTAATCTCTAGTTGGGTTCTAGTTGGGCTTCACGTTGGGTTTAGATGGGCCAAATTGGGAGCGTTTCTAAGGTTTATGACACTATTATAGCTATTGTTTCAATTGTAGCACAAGAATAGGATCACACAGTTGCTCTCAATTTTAGATTTCTCAACCGAGCCCAGAAGAAGTCCAAAGAAGTAGTAAATATAACAATGGACACACTTGATGATATTTAGCCATGGCGTGTGGCCTAACCCTAATTGATTAGTTATCATCCTTAATGATCTATTCAACCATATACATCCAATGAATTCAGCAATTTATCCAGGGGATCCACCTGACTCTTTTAGAATTGTTAAATATAACAACGAGAATAAGACTTATGATTGCAGACCCCCTACGGTACTCTTAGTGCAAGATTCCATCTTCTTCAAGGTCCTACACAACACTGATTAGAAATTGGCCCGGAAGAAGCTCCGAGAAAGAGGCTCCGATGCCTAAGTCAGATCCTGAAAATCCCAATAACGATTCTTGATCAATCCTTAATGTTCTTAGAGTCTTACCTCATCCATCTGCTATAATCCCTTTTATGTAGTGATTTCCCTCTTCCTCTTGATTGGCCAAGATGTGTTCTTGAAGGTTGATGTGGACTCTTTACTTATTGGTAGATTCACCTCCACTTGCTGCTGAGCTAGCCAATCCTGTGATGGTTAACTTGACCATAGTTCAACCTGACCAAAGCTTAGTTAAATAACCGTCTAACCCTCATGCGGTTAGGTTAAGGGATGTGTTTAGAATCAGGGGCAATCTTTTTTCTTCTTTTTTTGACAAATGTTCTTATATTCTTGTCTTGATTAGTTGACAAATCTTAAGTGTGACCTGACGTGGTCTAGTAACAGAGTGTAATAATTATTGGAAAGTCTTGCTAGGGCTATTTCATCTTAGAGATTGATGCACATCACTCAAATTGTATCTGATATACCATATGTATAGAGGGATTATTGATGGGCGGCTAATATTGAACCACGCTCTATGGTCAGCGTGGATCAGTTCAACCATGGTGATCGATAAAATAAGACCTGACCTCAACACAGACCAATACCTAACATGCTCGATATGTCTGCATCTCCCCTCATATGACGAAGAAGTTTAAGACAGTATAGGAGTGACGATGTTGGAAAATCTAAGTTGGTAATGCAAGTGTTATTAGGGTCGAAACCAAATCGAAACCTATGGGTCCACAGGGGAAAAAATAGAATAAGAGTTTGAGAGAATATGTGAGAATGAGAAAGAGTTTAAAATACTTTGATTAATACTTTATAGTATCTTGGACATCCTCTATTTTCAGAAGAAAGAAGCCTATTGGAAACACCTGTCGAAAGGAATCCAAAGGAAGAAGGCATACAAATTAGCCCTTTTTTAATAAATTACAATCTCATCCCCTGTACTTTGCCTTAATATCACTTTCTCCCACATACATTGAAATATATCACTCTCCTCCCTCATACTTTAAATATTTTATCAATGATACCCTTCCGTTAAAAAATCTCGTTAAGAAATAACATCAACCTTATAATATTATTTATAATTCCTAAATTACCCTTTTTCCGATGTCAAGTCTCGACTTTCAACCGAATCGTCGACAACCGTTGTTGCAGAGATGAGCAAATGCACAAAGCAGAAAATGGAGAGAGGGAGAGAGGGAAAGAAGAAGGATGACCTAAGGGCGAATCGATCGGCAGGAATTCTGAGGCCGACATGGCCTGTCGGAGACAAGGGAAACATGGTAGCTGAGGTCGGGCTTCAACCCAGCGATGGGTTCTTGAAGTGCCATTCCCTCCTCTCCCTCTCTCTCTCTCTCTGTATCTCTTATTGTTCTTCACAGTCCACACACAGACAGAGTCCGACACAGACACTGGTCTCTTTTAGTATTAATTTTACAGAGGAAGAGGTTATGCCGATGTGGGATGTTGGGGAATACAAAGCTAGGCGATCAAGGAGTTCCAGAATTGTGTGGAAGTGTGGCTTTCATACCCCCCCCCCCCCCACACACACACAAACCCCTACCCTCTCCATTATCCCTTTTTGATGCTTCTCTTACCTTCTCAGCCTCAACTTAGGACGTTTGTAATTTTACTTGCTCCTGAGGGTTTTACTATCATTCCAGTAAGCAAAAAGGGTATCGCTCATTTGTTACCTTTCTCTGAGCGATTCAACTTTAATGGGGAAGAGACCTAATATGATTGTCCAAACTCAGTAACCCCACAAAGACAAACAGATGGCAACAATCCCATTGCCTAACTTTCAATAGATTTCTCTATCATTTCATTTTTGTTTCCCAACAGACATCTAATTCAATGAATTTCTTTGTCAGAAATCCAACCACCTATCGTGACAGTTGCACTCAGTAAAATCCTAAGTGCGAGCCTAAAGCAGTAGATGACTACACAACGAAAATGCCCAGAAGGAGATTGAGGAATCGAAGAAACTAGAAGATTGAAAAACTCTGCGAAAACAGGGATTAGGGTGGTGTCTAGGAGAAGAGGAGTACTGGGTAGCTGGTCACCCCCAAGTTCAGATGGAAAATCGAATCTCTGCGTAAGGCTACTTCCCTTACACTACTCTGCAATAAATCGAAAGACAAATCAGGGGTTTTAGGGGCTCTAGCCTTTAGATCTAGGGTTTCAGGGAAGATTAGTTGTAGGGAAAAAAATCGTCTGCAATTTCGATCTCGTACAATTCTGTGAAATACCACCTTCAGGGGGTGACACGTGTATTGATACCAATGCAATAGTCCAGATCTGATTTAAATGACTCTTCATTGATTTAAGGTTTTATTAGTTGTACCAGATCTGGACCATTGCATTGGCATCAATACACGTGTCACCGCCTGAAGGTGGTATTTCACGGAATTGTACGAGATCGGAATTGCAGATTATTTCAACCCTAGTTGTAGAGATTTTTTCTCTCTTGAAGAAACCTAACCTTGGCTCCCATTCTCAGCCCTCTTGGTAGTCGGAGAAAAAGCTCTAGCCTTTTCACAGATTCGGATTACTATGACGAATGGATCGCCAGTCTCAAGAATACCATTCTTCTCGAGCTTCGCCGCTCCATGTTATCCTCTTTGGGCAGCCTCCTCTGCACCAACGTTGAGAGACTCTACTGCCCTTTCCAGGCGAATTACGAAGCTCTCGACCTCGCTGCCTCTGAAGATGTCTCCCATCTTCTTTGCCCAGACTGGCGTAGTCCCATAATCTCTTCACCAATCTCTTCATCCTTCTTGTAGATAAAGATGATGATAATTATGCCTTGAGCAAGAGTAAACCTTTTTTTTTCAGGGGGGTGGTATTTTTTAAAATACATGAGGAGAAAAGGCAAAGAGTGAGAGAGGGGAGTGTAATTCTTCTTCTTCTTCTTCTTCTTCTTCTTTTAAATATAGAAACCAGCCATTAATGGCATCCAAAACATTTTAAATGATGTGCCATGTAAGATCGTCAACACTAGAAAAACTACATTTAACGTCGGACAATAATGTTGGTCGATAAGATTCTTGATAATCCCCGACTTTGAACACTTTTTGGCTAGTCAGAAAACCATGACTGACATTTGCAAAAGGAAAACCAGTTACAAGTCTAGTCCAACAAACGAAAAGAAACTTCACACACTAAGGCCTTGATTGCTTTGCCACACCATGACTTGATTCAACACATGCACTAGTGTGAAAACAAAACACAAACCCCAAACCCCCGCGCTCACCCTCCCCCTCCCCAGAAAAAGGGTTTACACCCTCCTTTGCTTTAATAGAAATAACATGGAGGAGGTTTTGGGTTTAAAACTTGTAGGAGACAAACAACCAAAAACCTATTGAAAACGGTATAGATGTTGATGAGGGTATTTCTTCCCAACCACGGCACGGGCAAGGACCGGTCCTGACCAATGCTGCACCTCAGCCCTCCATCAGGCCGTGCTGCCACCTCGACATCTCGTGCTGCCACCTCGGCCCTCCATCAGGTCGTGTTTCCACCTCTGCCCTCCATCAGGCCGTGCTGCCACCTCGGCCCTCCATCAGGCCATGTTGCTACCTCGGCATCTCATCAGGCCATGCTACCACCTTGGCCCTCCATCAGGTTGTGCTACCACCTCGGCCCTCCATCAGGCTGTACTGCCACCTTAGCCCTCCATCAGGCAGTGCTACCACATCGACCCTTCGTCAGGTCGTGCTGCCACCTTGGCCCTCCATCAGGTTGTGCTGCCAGTCACCTCGGCTCGACCAACCTGTCACTGTGGCTCGGCACAATCAAGTAAGGCACCTAGAAACGTGCTCTCATCCACTCCTACATTCAATGAACGTAATCCCTGATCACGGGTGTGATACCCTACTTTTTAAAACCCGTCTAATTACACGGTTGACCCGGTTTAACTATGCAGGACCCGAACCAGAGTGGGTTAAGGCGGGTTCCTTATGGACCATGATGGCAAGGGTGACTTTGAACACAGGTTGGCCAGGCAAGTCCGAGCCAGTGCCAGAGGAGACGGGTGTACCCAAGCTGTGCACATGCACGTATCATAAGGCCATGTACGGATAATACTGGTATGTAGCCGTATCCTAAAGCGCATACGTATAATATACCTTGGGCTTAGAGTGAGATACATGCCGAGAGTCGAATTCCATCAAAATCCCACTTGTTGGTCAATT
Source organism: Macadamia integrifolia (assembly GCF_013358625.1). NCBI lineage: Eukaryota > Viridiplantae > Streptophyta > Magnoliopsida > Proteales > Proteaceae > Macadamia > Macadamia integrifolia. Next base: position 26,961 of record NW_024868885.1, read on the forward strand.
TTCGATCCTCAGGTGGGCGGTCACAGTTGGGCGCATCCACCCACCTGAGTGACCCACTCATGTGGTTACTAGTGGTTTTAGGAAAGTATAAATAGTATTATTTTGTGTTTTTCAATATCTCATTTATTACATTTAGAAGTTGGTGAGAAGAATAAAGAGGAGAGAGAAAAGAAGGGAGAAAAGAGAACGGAGAAGAGGAAAATGGAAGGAAGAGGAAGAAGAAATGAATTAAGCGGCGCCAAGATTTGATATTGCCATTCTGACGCTGGAAGAGTGATCCCGAGGTCTACGATTAAAGGTGAGCAAAGGCTATGTTTCTTAAACTTTCACCAAACCCAAGTAAAACCCTTGATTTGGGTAGAGTTCTTTGAGATCTTGTAAATCCCCCTTGAGATGATGAATCTAAGGTTTGATAGATGGTCTACGTGTTGATTTTGAAGGATTTGAAGAAGTGCTTACAAGGTTGAAGAAGCATTGGTGATTTCTTGAGCTAAGAAGTGATTTTGGGGTTTTGAAAGAGTTCTTGAACAAAGAAGGTAAGATGGCTTCTTAATCCTTAAATCTAACTTAGATCTAGGTTAGAATCATCTTATGAGACCTTGAATGTGTGGAAAATGGGTTTGGAAAAGCCCCATTTGTTTTCCCAAAGGTTGGGGAAAGTTTCAAGGAAAATGGTATTTTTTCGCCCTATCAGGTGGGCCGAGACCGGTGGGCCAAACGGTCCGCCTGAGGGCACCCGCCTGAGAGGGCAGGCCTTCGAGGCCAATCGGTGGGCCGACCTACCCGCTGGTCATGACCGATGGGCCCACCGATGGGCTTACCTGCCCACCGGTCCTAGCCGACCCTCGGTCCCCACCGGTGGGCCGACCTACGCGCCGATCAGGACCGGTGGGTCAAGACCGATGGATCGACCCGCCCACCTGTGAAGACCGGTGGGCCGTGATAGGTGGGCTGTTCGACCCACCCGAGAGGCCCCCAACGTGATTTTTGTGTCCGAATGGACCCAAAACGGACGTGCAACCTTCTTTTATGATCCTAAACATGATTTTGTCATCAAATCTTGTTAGTTTTGACCCCAAAGTGGTGAAATGCTAACCCCATTCACTTATGATAGGTTCACCGAAATTTACGTTTCTCACGCTGGATCTCACCCGTACCGGGCGTGAGTCTTTGTACACTACAAGTAAGTGGGGAGAGGACGTTTGGCCTTATTTTAAGGCTTGTTTAGCATTCATTTAAATGTATCAGACTAGCCATGTCATCATGTAAATTTTATGTAGTTTTACCATCCTCATATTATTATGACATGTGTGTTGTGTTTACTTTCTCAATGTCAAATGAAGATGTGCTTATGTGATGAATGATGGAATCATTGTGCGTGATACATTAATAGACTAGATGCCGTAGTCGGCTTGCAAACGAGTGCATTAGTGGCCCGTGAAATGGGACGCGGTGGCACTATGCAATCGTACTATGTCATATAGGAGCATACGGTTTAGGATTATCATCTTCCCATGCTACGACCCTTCCCAACAGGGGTTGAGGTGTTGGGTTACCATTTGGGGAGAAGTAGTGGATGCAGTTGTCGGGTCACTGTGGCGGTTAGACATACGCCCAACTGGTCATTAGGACAATCGACAACCTCGGTGGTATATTCAAGAGGGCTAATCGTACTTGTCACACCCCGTTCTCACAGAACTGGGCCAGTGACCGGGTTAACACCGGTTAACCCAAACCTGCCAGGATCATCAGATACTGTATTCCACCACAGCATACACACAACTAAGTTTTACCTGTGAATAATCCCATAGTACTTGATACCCGAATTGTGATACAATAATTATATACATGTGGACCCGAAGGCATGATAATTACACAATAAAAGTACAATTCATATATCAAGTTTGTAAAGGAAATCATCAAAATAATCAAAGTACACAGCTCGGCTCGGTCAACAAGGCTAGAGCTCAGCTCGGCATCAAAGGTTGAGCCCAGCTCGGCATCACATAGTAGAGCTCAGCTCGGCCTCAGAAGTGGAGCTCAGCACGGCCTCAAAGGTGGAGCTCAGCTAGGCCTCAGAACTGCTATCCCGCAGCACAACTCTCGCACGAGCAGTCAGTGCCGTGCTCTAACTCCTCAGGGGTCCACCAGTCCTCTTCAGGAAACTCGACTGCGGGACCCACCCCGTGCTCCTCAGATGTATGACCTGCAAAATCATCTAAAAAGGGGTGTACACGTGGGATGAGCTCACTAGCTCAGTAAGTGGTAAGATGGACCACACAGCAGTCCACACATCACAACACATCATATGCACTACATGCCATGCTATACATTTTAAATCACATCCACCTAAGCAACATTACTAAGTCCTTGGTTTTAGTGCTACTACAACCACAGTGCGCGTATACTCCGGGTACGAGCCGCGAACTCCCTCCCGCGATACGCCCATAGGGCTGTCGGAGAAGGCCCACCGTGAGTACTCGGAAAAGTAAAGACAATGCCGTCCATTGGCTCTCAACAGAAATGTAAATGACTGAAAATAAAGGTGCTGACTCCAGCAATTTAAAAGCAGTACGATTGGCCCTCTTGAATGTACCACCGGGGTTGCCGACTGTCCTACATGACCCGTCGGGCGTTATGTCTAACCGCCACAGTGACCCGACGACCGCGACCACTGCTTCCCCCCAAATGATAACCCAACACCTTAACCCCTGTTGGGAAGGGTCGTAGCACGGGATGGTGAAAATCCTAATACCGCATGCTCCTATATGACAATAGTACAATTTCATAGTGCCTCCGTGTCCCATTCCACGGGCCACCAATGCACTCGTTTCCAAGCCGACTACGGCATCTAGTCTATCAATGCATCATGCACCATGATGTCCACATTCAACATATAAACATCTCATTCAATTGGCATTTAGAAAGTAACATAGCACATATGCATCACACTGTGAGGAATGACTAATCTACATAGCATATTCATGATGGCATGACTAGACTAGATATAATTAAATGAATGCCAAACAATGCCTTGAAACAAGGCCAAACGTCCTCTCCCCACTTACTTGTAGCGTACAAGGATTCTCGTTCGGTACGGGTGAGATCCGGTGCGAATCGAGTAGGATTTGGTGAACCTAACATAATTGAGCGGGGTTAATACTTCACCATTTTGGAATCAAAATTAATACGATCCGATGACAAAATCATGTTTAGAACGCTAAAAGAAGGTCGCACGTCCGATTTGGGTCCAATCGGACGTAAGAATCACCTTCGGGGTCACACAGGTGGGTCAGACAGGTGGGCTGTCTGGCCCACCGGTCCTACCCACCGGTTTGGACCGACGGGTAGGGGCCCGCCGGTTGGGCCCGCCGGTTCCACCCACCGGTTGGGCCAGGGCCCCTGCTAGGATCGGCGGGTAGGGTGGCCCGCCGGTTGGCCCGAAGGCCGGCTGGGCCCGCCGGTTGGGCCCGAAGGCCCCTGCCCTCTCAGGTGGGTGCCCACAGGCGGGTAGGGGCCCACCGGTCTTAGCGGGAAAAAACGTTGTTTCTTCCCAGCTTCCTCCATTCTTTGAGGATTCAAATGGGGCTTTTCCCAACCCATTCTTCACACCTTCAAGGTCTTATAGGATGGTTCTAACCTAGATCTAGGTTAGATTCAAGGGATGGAAAACCATCTTACCTTCTTTGCTCAAGAACAACTTCAAACCCTCCAAATCGCTTCAAACTCACAATGCTTCTTCCACCTTGTCACTACATCTTCAAATCCTTCAAGATCAACACATAAATCATCTATTAACCCTTAGATTCATCATTTCAAAGGGGATTTACAAGATCTCAAGAAACCCTACTCGAATCAAGGGTTTAAGCTTGGGTATGGTGAATGTTCAAAGAACCCAACTTTGCTTACCTCTAAATGTAGATCTATAGTTGAAGATCACTCTTCCGGCACCGGAATGGGAAGATCAAGCTTCGGCGCCGCTGAAATCCTTCTCTTCTTCCTCTTCCTTCTCTTCCCTTCTTCTTCCCTTTCTTTTCTCTCTCCTCTTTACTCTTCTCACCAACGTACGGGTGTCATAAATGAAAGAAAAGAAAATCATAATGCTATATATATAATTCCTAAATAAGTGAATAGTGCACATGGATGGGTCACTCAGGTGGGTGGGTGCACCCACCTGTCCACCCACCTGAGGCCAAACTTGGGATTTTGACAGAGTTCGGGCCTCGGTGCGAACCCCACCCCTGGCATACGATGTAGCATACGTATATACCTTAAAATATGGCTATAATACCTGCTTCATCCGTACATGGCCTTATGGTAGGTGCATGTACACGGCTTGGGCACTCCCATCTCTTCTGGCACTGGCTCGGACTTATCGGGCCAGCCGGTGTTTAAGGTCACCCTTGCCATCATAGCCCATAAGGAGCTCGCTCTAACTCCCTCTGGTTCAGTTCCTGAATGGTTAAATCGGGTCAACCGCGTAATCAGACTGGGTTTAAGAAGTAGGGTATTACCTTACCCCCCCTTCTGAAAAATTTCATCCTCGAAATTGCGTACCTAGTTGATCAAAAAGGTGAGGGTACTTGGCTTGCATTTCATCCTCTACCTCCCAAGATGCTTCTTCAAGTGAATGATCAGCCCATCGCACATTTACATAGGAAATGGAGCGGTTGCGAAGGGTTTTCACCTTCCGGTCCAAAATTTCAGCTGGCTACTCTGTATAGGTCATATCAGCTTCTAGGTACTCTGGTTCCATGGGTAGTACACGAGATGGATTATGCACGTATCTCTTCAGCATGGATACATGGAATACATTGTGAGCATCCCCAAGTGAAGGTGGTAGAGCAAGCATGTAGGCTACTGAGCCAACCCGGGATAAGATCTCAAATGGTCCAATGTATCTTGAGCTCAACTTCCCCTTTCGGTGAAACCTTTGCAACCCTTTAGTAGGAGAGATCTTGAGAAATACCTTTTCTCCTGGCTGAAATTCAATGTCTTTTCTGTGGGTGTCCGCATAGCTCTTTTGACGGGACTGAGCTGCTTTAATCCGTTCTCTAATAACGTCGACTTTTTCACAAGTCATCTGTATCATCTCAGGTCCTAACATTCGACGTTCACCTACCTCATCCCAATACAAAGGAGTTTTGCACTTTCTGCCATATAATGCCTCATATGGAGCCATCCAAATTGTAGCTTGGTAACTGTTGTTATATGCAAACTCCATAAGAGGTATATATTCTTCCCAACTGCCACTCATCTCCATTGTACATGCCCTGAGCATGTCCTCTAATATCTGTATGGTTCGCTCTGACTGACCATCCGTTTGTGGGTGAAAAGCAGTACTCAAATTCAATTGTGATCCCAAGGCACGCTGTAAGCTTTTCCAAAATCTGGAAGTGAACCTTGGGTCCCTATCTGAAAAAATGCTCACTAGCACTCCATGTAAGCGCACTATGTTGTCCATGTAAAGTTGCGCTAGTTTGGCCATGGAGAACTTGGTCTTGATGGGAATGAAATGAGCAGTCTTGGTAAGCCGATCAACGATCACCCATATCGCGTCCATTCCCTTAGGTGTACTTGGTAGTCCGGTGACGAAGTCCATTGTAATCCTTTCCCATTTCCATTCTGGTACTGGGAGTGGCGGAAGAGTACCATAAGGTCGATGCCTCTCCGCTTTTACTTTCTGGCAGGTAAGACAAGTCACCACATACAGAGCTATGGTGACTTTCATGTTTGGCCACCAGCAACTTTGTTTGAGGTCTTTGTACATCTTGGTACTTCCTGGGTGACGTGAGTACTCGGAGCTATGTGCTTCTCACACTATCTTGTCTTGTATATCCAAATCATCGGGTACACACAATCTGTCTCAAAACATCAATGCCCCATCACTGGCTAAAGCAAAATCTGGGTCGTTCATTGTTTGATCTTGAACCTTAACTCTGATCCGTTGTAATTCAGGATCCAATGGTTGCTTCAATATTACCTCTTGCCTAATTGCCGGATGCACCTGTAGAGTCGTCAAGGATACAGTCAACCATTTGAGGTTTTCTGGTTGAGGTTCAAACTCTAAGGTTGTCCCTCATATAAGAGGGTTTCATCCATTAGCATCGCCTCTTGCACGAGTGGTGGACTGATTGCTAAGTATGAGAGCGACACAGTCTGTGTCTTCTGACTTAATGCATCTGCCACTACATTTGCCTTGTCGGGATGATACTGAATGTCGTAGTCATAATCCTTCATGAGTTCAAGCCATCTCCTCTGTCTCATGTTCAGATCCTTCTGGGTGAAGAAGTACTTCAGGCTTTTGTGATCGCTGTATATCTCACACTTCTCCCCATACAAATAATGTCGCCAGATCTTAAGGGCAAAAATGACTGCAGCTAGTTCCAAGTCATGAGTGGGGTAATTCTTCTCATACTCCTTTAGTTGTCGGGATGCATACGCTATTACCTTACCGCGTTGTATGAGAACACAACCCAAACCAACTTTGGAAGCATCAGTATAGACTGTCATTCCACCTGTGCCTTCAGGGATGGTCAACACAGGGGTTGACACCAACCTCTTCTTCAATTCCCGGAAACTCTTCTCACATTCCTCTACCCAGTCGAATTTCACACCCTTTTTGGTTAATTTAGTCATTGGTGCTGAGATTCGGGCGAAATTCTCAATGAAACGCCGGTATTATCCAGCCAAACCCAAGAAGCTTCTAATTTCAGTGACATTCTTGGGGCTTTCCCATTCTACTACTGCTTTCACCTTATCAGGATCTACCTCGATTCTGGCCTTAGACACTACGTGCCCCAGGAATCCAACTTGTTCAAGCCAGAATTCACACTTGCTGTACTTGGCAAACAACTGTTGTTCTCTCAACCTCTGTAACACTATTCTCAAGTGTTGAGTGTGCTCCTCTTCGGTCTTGGAGTAGATCAAGATGTCGTCAATAAAAACAATTACCCATTTATCGAGCACATCCTGAAATACTCAATTCATTAGATCCATGAATGCTGTCGGTGCATTGGTTAACCCGAAAGATAACACTAGGAACTCATAGTGACCGTATCGAGTCCTAAATGCTGTTTTGGGTATATCACTGCTCTTTATCTTGAGCTGATAATAGCCTGACCGAAGGTCTATCTTTGAAAATACTCTGGCTCCCTGCAACTGGTCAAATAGATCATCAATGCGTGGCAATGGATACCGGTTCTTAATGGTTAGCTTATTTAACTCCAGGTAATCTATGCACATACGCAAACTGCCATCTTTCTTCTTGACAAACAACACTGGGGCACCCCAAGGTGAAACACTTGGGCGAATAAGCCTCTTTTCCAATAGTTCCTGCAACTGCATCTGCAACTCCTTCAATTCAGCTGGTGCCATCCTGTATGGAGCCTTAGATACTGGAGCTGCTCCAGGAGTCAAATCTATAGCAAACTCCAACTCTCTATCAGGTGGTAAATGCATCAGATCATCTGGGAAAACGTCAGAAAACTCTTTAACCACCTTTACCTCTTCGAGAGGTGTAATCCTTGCATCAACATCAAGTACCGATGCCAAGTAACCCTGACATCCACTTTCTAACAATTTTACCACTTGAAGAGCAAAGACAAGGACCTTCCTCACCCTTTTCATTGTATCTGCTCGGTATACCAATTCTTTCCCTTCGTCATCTGCCACCCTAATCAGCTTTTCAGCACAAATCACATTAGCTCGATGAGCCGACAACCAATCCATACCCAATATAACATCAAAATTCTGCATATTAAACTTAATGAGTTGTGCATCAAGGTTCTTCCCATTAATTTCCACTGGGCACAGCCCATACACTTTCTTCAACTGTGCAACTTTACCAGTAGGCATACTAACAATCATTCCATGATCTAGGATCCTGGGTGACATCCCAAGTTTCTCTGCGAATCTCTTAGATACGAATGAATGAGTAGCTCCTGAATCGAATAAAACATAGGCAGGTATGCCTGATATGGGTAGGATACCTAGTGTAACAATGCATATAATTTCAGCAGGTCATCAATATTAATCATAATAAATTTCTTAATTTAAAATGTACCTGCCACTACTTCTATACTGGCCTCAACTTCCTCAGCTGACAGAGCATGCATCCTTCCCTGCGCTTGATTCCCCCAAGCTAAGGGAGGTCGGTACGCAGAGGGCTGACTGAAGGGCAAGGCTGGTCTGGCCCAACAGTCTTTCGCATAATGTCCATATGAATGGCAGTTGAAGCAACGAATCTGGGACGTTGGAACTGGGGCGGGGCCCCTCTGCACTTGACCCGTTGCAGATGGAGGTCGAGGTGGCCTTGGAGCTGTAGGTGCCACACTAGTGTTCGGGCGAAAAGAGGTGGAACCCGAACCACCAACTGGTCTAGGAGGGTAGGCAGATGACCTATAGGGCTACCTATACATAGGCCCAGAACTGTATGATCCGCGGTATGCCTTGGAGGAGTTTCCCATATCCGGAAATGGGTTTGTTCTCTTCCACAGTCCAGGGGTGAGGGACTGTTCTCCCTTTTGCTTATCCTCCATGGTCTTGGCCTTCTGCACAATCTGGCCATATTCGGTCAAATCCAAGACCTCAAGTACAGACCCAATAGATGCTTTTAGGCCTTTTAGGAACCTTGCTGCCTTCTCTTCAGCTGTCCTCATATGCCTTGGGGCAAAATGGAACAAACTCTCGAATTGTTGTTGGTACTCAAGGACAGTCTTACCTCCTTGAGTTAAGGCCATGAACTCAGTCTCCTTGCGGTCTCTGAAGCTGCGCGGATAATGGTTGTCCAAGAACAACTCCTTGAACTGCTCCCAAGTGGGTTCTGGATGGGCAGCCAACAATATGGGCTTGGAGGCTTGCCACCAAGAATTTGCCTCTTTCTTGAGTTGCAACCTAGCACAAATGAGTTTCTGTGCATCCGTGCACTCAAGCACCTCAAATATCTTCTCTAATTCTTGGATCCATTGGTCCGGTTCCAGAGGATCACTCCCCACCTTAGAGAATACAGGTGGTAAGTTCCTCTTGAATGACTCCACTACCTTTGACGTATTATTCGTCGGCGAGAAGTTAGGAGCATAAGCCGGATAGTAGGAGTATGGAGGAGGCATCCCATACTGAGGAACACCGAATGGTGGAATTGGAGGTGTACCCCCCACTTGGGGTCCCGTTCCCGACCCTACAGGCGGGTCCTGTGGAGTGAGTACCCGGGGAGGTTGACCCGGTTGAGAAAAGTCCAACTGTTGCTGAATAGCAGTCATAAATGCTTGCTGTTGTTGAAGCATTTGTTGCTGAAAAGCCTGTTGTGACTGCTGAATTATAGTAGCAACATCTCCTGGAGTAATGACCGGTGGAGGGTCCGGGAGTGTAGTCATAGGTGGGTCCCCATGTGCCCCACCCTGACCAAGGGTCTCTGGAGGTGGTGGATGTGAGATTTGCCCCACAGAGTGGGACCTCCTGGGATTTTGTCGTCGACCGACCGGACGAGGACCCCGCGAGGTACCTTGGGCATTACTACTGGATCTAGTACGTACCATCGTATTCCTGTACCTGGAACATATCACACACCATACTGGTTAAACACCGTAGAATTGATTTCGGCATACAAATATATGCCATCACATAAGGTGTTGTAGTGTATGACAACCTGCAATTTACCGCAACTTAATTTTTGAGATACAGGGCCAATGCCCCAACAGGTGTGTCAATGGTCCCATTTGACCACAAAACATTAATATAGGAATAATAACAATGATAAGAAGCAATATAATTATGCTAGGAGGAGGAAAGGAAAAAAAAATTTTCAAAATTTCCCAATTTTCACAACCGGTGGGCTGCACCGACGGGTAGGGGGCCGCCGGTCGAGCCTGCCGGTCCCAGTACCTCAAACCGACGGGTGGCACCGGTGGGTAGCGCCCGCCGGTCGGGCCCACCAGTTCTGCCCGTGTAAAAACACGAACAGGGCCCTACAGACCCTGTTCTGTCTTGTCTCTTTCCCCAACCTTTTTCTCTTTCTTCCTCTCTTCCTTGGGCGATCTTGGAGGTCTCCTCGGCGCTTCTACTCGCGAGTCTACTCATCAACTCGGCGCTTTTAAGAAGGTTTAACTCTCCCTTTTCCTCAAGTAAGTTTCTTCTTCTCTTTTCTCAAAATTTTCCTTTTGGGGTAAAATGCATGTGTAGGCTTTAATCTAGGCTTTCCTTCCACCTTTCTTTCCATAGAATAGCATTTCCATGTGATTGTGATGTTTCTACTATGGTCATTTGTAGTTTATTAGGATTTTATCTCCTCATTTGGAGAAAACCCCAAATCGTGCCCTAGGTTTCCAAATTTGGGGATTTTCTTAAATTTTCGATCCTTTTCTCCAATTGATGATTCCTTTATGATGCATTCCACTTGATTTATGCTTAGCATGCCATAGATTTCATGAAATATCCATTGTGCTTGGAATCCCCATGTATTCCCATGAAAAACCCCTCTTTTGTATTGGTTTCCTTGGTTTTCATCACATACTTGCATCTGTGGACCTCCATTGTCTATTTGGGTATGTTCTTGTACATTCATGATCCCGCTACCATGGCATTTCGTTCTAGACCTAGGGTTTCAAGCTTTTTACTCCATTGTGAATGAGTTTGCGCATTGCAATTGAATCCTCCCATATCATCCTTGCTGTTATTTTACTGTTTTAGCATGTTTCCCCTTTGTCGCTTACCGTGCATCATGTCCATTAGCTCCCTATCATTTCTAGCTTGTCGCCGTTCCCATTTTACGAGTATTTGGGTTTTGGGCTTCCCTTTTTCTGCTGTCATTTTCTTTTCTTTACTTACCCCACTCTCTTTTCTTCTTTCCAGGATGTCATCTCGCACCGGCAAAGGACCATCTTCCTTTGGCGTACGACGTAAGACCACCACTACTAAACGGAAGAGTGCGGAGACCAGCTCTTCAGCCCCCTGCACAGGGAGACCCGGACCTGCCCGATTTGATGACTTCCACAAGGCTCGGCTTCAGGGGAGGTTCTCAGCACTGGGTTGGGATTCTATCCTTCACGTAGACCGACCATGCTACGAGCAGCTAGTCCGCCGGTTCTACTGCAACTTGGAGGTGTCTTATCTATACGGGGAGTTCACCATAAGCAGCTTGGTGAAGGGGGTAGACATCCAGCTAATGGTGGGTACCTTGGCCAGCATCCTGGGCATATTGGCGGCTGGGCACCGATACTACAGTCCTCCCAGGAGTAAGCCTCTGGGACCATTCATGAGTTTGGAGACGCCAGACTTCATTTACTAGACTATCTGCGGCAGCAGCACCCGTCCGGAGTCCGAGACATCCTTCTACCCTGAGGTTCGTTTATTTGCTCGGTTGGTCCAGTTCAACCTGCTCCCCAGAGGAGGTCATCGAAACCAGGTGGGTTTCATGGCGGCCTTCATCGCTTCCTGCATCTTCACGGCCGCAGAGGGAGGCGGCGAGCACTTATACCTTCCGTACATCATCCTCAGGACGATAGAGCACCACACTTCCCACCCTGAGGATGGAGGATTCCCCTACGGCAGGATCCTCACCGAGATCTTCGAGTTCTTCAGGGTGGACCTGAGCGGCGAGGAGGGGAAGACTCCGGCTGATAGGTTTGACAGGAGTAACCTCTTGAGGATAGGTCTCCATACCCTCATGGATACGCCCCCGAGAGTAGGAGCTCAGAGAGGTAGGGGTAGGAGGGCTGCCCCTATGGAGGATGTCCCAATGGAGGAGGAGTCCAGCGGGGAGGATGAAGACTACGTTCCTCAGGACGAGGAGGAGGATTTGGTGGGTGGTGGCATCCCTGAGGAGGTGCCTCAGGAGTCGAGAGGCCCTGGTCCTAGTTCCTCCATAGCTGCAGCCTCACCACATAGAGCCCCACCACCTGGGAGTGGTGCATACGGCTTCGAGGGCATGATGTCCTCCATGCGGGCCTTGCAGGATGGCCAGGTTCAGCTACTGAGACGGCTGGACAAGAGTGCCTCCAGGGAGGAACGCATCCTGGAGAGGCAGGCCACTTTGGAGAACTCCTTTCTCCAGCTGGGCCAGGACTTGAGCACCACGGCTAATGCCATGTCCACTGACTTTGGCCGACTATGGAGGGCAGTACGGCTAGTGAACGCGAGATTCGATTACTATGACCACCACCTCGACGTCAACTCTAGGCCTCCGGCGAACGTGGTGATCATCAATGATGACGACGATGACCAGTGAGGGCTTAGCTCGCCCACACCAGCTGTTTATCCATTTTCTCTTTTTTGTAGACCTTATTATATACTTCATTTATTCTCATTCCTTGTATTTGTACTATAACTGGAATCATTTGTGGAATAATATATTTTGATAGTGATCATTTTGTGGTGGAATCAGATGTTGAACACTTGTGTAGTTTAGTTATGTATTTTGCTACTTGATCATTGTTATATCATATTATCTGTTGTTTATCAGGTGTTTGTGTGTAAAATTTTTGGAAATCCCATTTTACGCTGTTATGCTGCCGAAATTTCGTCAAACTAGTATTCTATAGGTTACAACATCAATTTAATTACCTTTTATCTACACTCACGTATGCCATAAATGAAATCCCTAAATGCAACTCTTTTTATACTTTCTTTCTTTGGCTTTTAACTCCTTAAAGCTTTTACATTAACCCAACCCCATTTCCCTATTATAGAGTCTACGGGATTCTAATGGTATGCTGTGAGTGGAGCAGAGCATCAGGCTCTGATACCACCGTTTGTCACACCCCGTTCTCACAAAACCGGGCCAGTGACCGGGTTAACACCGGTTAACCCAAACCTGCCAAGATAATCAGATACTGTATTCCACCACAGCATACTCACAACTAATACAAACTCCTCAGATCAGCGGAAGACTAAGTTTTACCTGAGAATAATCCCATAATACTTGATACCCGAATTGTGATACAATAATTATATACATGTGGCCCCGAAAGCATGATAATTACATAATACAATTCATATATCAAGTATGCAAAGGAAATCATCAAAATAATCAAAGTACACAGCTTGGCTCGGCAACAAGGCTAGAGCTCAGCTCGGCATCAAAGGTTGAGCCTAGCTCGGCATCACATAGTAGAGCTCAGCTCGGCCTCAGAAGTGGAGCTCAGCACGGCCTCAAGGGTGGAGCTCAGCTCGGCCTCAGAACTGCTATCCCGCAGCACAACTCTCGCACGAGCAGTCAGTGTCGTGCTCTAACTCCTCATGGGTCCACCAGTCCTCTTCAGGAAACTCAACTGTGGGACCCACCCCATGCTCCTCAGATGTATGACTTGTAAAATCATCTAAAAAGGGGTGTACACGTGGGATGAGCTCACTAGCTCAGTAAGTGATAAGATGGACCACACAACAGTCCACACATCAACACACAATCATATGCACTACATGCCATGCTATACATTTTAAATCACATCCACCTAAGCAACATTACTAAGTCCTTGGTTTTAGTGCTACTACAGCCACAGTGCGCGTATACTCCGGGTACAAGCCGTGAACTCCCTCCCGCGATACGCCCATAGGGCTGTCAGAGAGGGCCCACCGTGAGTACTCAGAAAAGTAAAGACAATGCCGTCCACCGGCTCTCAACAGAAATATAAATGACTAAAAATAAAGGTGTTGACTCCAGCAATTTAAAAGCAGTACGATTGGCCCTCTTGAATGTACCACCGAGGTTGTCGGTTGTCCTACATGACCCACCGGGCGTTATGTCTAACCGCCACAGTGACCCGACGATCGCGACCACTGCTTCCCCCCAAATGATAACCCAACACCTTAACCCCTGTTGGGAAGGGTCGTAGCACGGGATGGTGAAAATCCTAATACCGCATGCTCCTATATGACAATAGTACGATTGCATAGTGCCACTGCGTCCCATACCACGGGCCACCAATGCACTCGTTTCCAAGCTGACTACAGCATCTAGTCTATCAATGCATCATGCACAATGATGTCAACATTCAATCACATAAGCATCTCATCACTTGGCATTCAGAAAGTAAACGTAGCACACATGCATAACAATGTGAGGATGACTAATCTACATAGCATATTCATGATGGCATGACTAGACTAGATACAAATAAATGAATGCCAAACAATGCCTTGAAACAAGGCCAAACGTCCTCTCCCCACTTACTTGTAGTGTTAAAGGATTCCCGTTCGGTACGGGTGAGATCCGATGCGAGACGCGTAGGATTTGGTGAACCTAACATGATTGAGCGGGGTTAGTACTTCACCATTTTGGAATCAAAATTAACACGATCCAATGACATGATCAGGTTTAGAATCCTAAAAGGGGGTCACACATCCGATTTGGGTCCAATCAGACGTAAGGATCACATTCGGGGCCTCACAAGTGGGTCAGACAGCCCACCTGTCTGGCCCACCGGTTTGGACCGACGGGCAGGGTGGCCCACCGGTTGGCCCGCCAGTCTGGCCCGCCGATTGTGCCCGAAGGCCCTGCCCTCTCAGGCGGGTGCTCACAGGCGGGCCAGATGGCCCACCGGTCTTGGCGGGAAAACTGCTGTTTCTTCCCAACTTCCTCCATTCTTTGGGGATTCAAATGGGGTTTTTCCCAACCCATTCTTCACACTTTCAATGTCTTATAGGATGGTTCTAACTTAGATCTAGGTTAGATTCAAGTGATGGGAAACCATCTTACCTCCTTTGCTCAAGAACACCTTCAAACCCTCAAAATCACCTCAAACCCACAATGCTTCTCCAACCTTGTCAATACCTCTTCAAATCCTTCAAGATCAACACATAAATCATCTATTAAACCTTAGATTCATCATTTCAAAGGGGATTTACAAGATCTCAAGAAACCCTACTCGAATCAAGGGTTTTACTAGGGTATGGTGAATGTTTAAGGAACCACATCTTGCTTACCTCTAAATGTAGATCTAGTGTTGAAGATCACTCTTCCGGCGCTGGAATGGGAAGATCAAGCTTCGGCGCCGCTGAAATCCTTCTCTTCTTCCTCTTCCTTCTCTTCCCTTCTTCCTCCCTTTCTTTTCTCTCTCCTCTTTACTATCCTCACCAACGTACGAGTGTCATAAATGAAAAGAAAAGAAAATCATAAATGCTATATATATACTTCTTAAATAACTAAATAGTTCACATGGATGGGTCACTCAGGTGGGTGGGTGCGCCCACCTGTCAGCCCACCTGTCAGCCCACCTGAGGGCCAAACTTGGGATTTTGACAGAGTTTGGGCCTCGGCGTGAACCCCTTGGCATACGATGTAATATACGTATACACCTTAATATACGGCTACAATACCTGCTTTATCCGTACATGGCCTTATGATAGGTGCATGTACACGGCTTGGGTACTCCCGTCTCTTCTGGCACTGGCTCAGACTTATCGGGCCAGCTGTCGTTTAAGGTCACCCTTGCCATCATAGTCCGTAAGGAGCCTGCTCTAACTCTCTCCGGTTTGGGTCCTGTATAGTTAAACCGGGTCAATCGAGAAATCAGACCTGGTTTAAGAAGTAGGGTATTAAACTTACTCTAAACCAGGTTTGACAACCCTCTGGATAGAACTTCTTTTGCTATGATAAACAACATGGGGGATATAGGATCACCTTGTCTCAGACCACGGTCCACCCCAAAGAAACCCTGAGGTCCTCAGTTCACCAGAATAGAAATTTTGGTCGATAGTAGGAGTTAGTGCAACCAATTGATCCATTTGTTGGAGAAGCAAAATTACTCAAAACCTGAAAAATGAATGACTAGGGAAATAGTATCATAAGCCTTCCTTATGTCAATTTTAAGACCAAGGCCCCCACCTCTATTTGCAAAGAACATTAAATTTCCAAGCTCAGAAGCCACAGATATGTTGTCATGGATCATCTTCCCCTTTTGAAAGGCACCTTGCTCTTCTGAGATCAGACGAGGGAGGAGAGTCTCAAGGCGCATCGCCATAACTTTGGATATGATTTTACAGAAGAAGTTGCTCATACAAAGAGGGAAAAATCTATCAAGCGTATTTGCGCCATCCACCTTTGGAATCAATACCAGAAAATTATTATTCACCCCATTTGGCATAGACCCTGTGTTGAAAATTATCTCACTGCATTGCATAGCTCCACTTCCACCGTATCCCAGCATTTGTGAAAGAATGCACCAGAGAACCCATCGGGGCCCGGTGAGCTATCCGGGTCAAGCGCCCAAGCTGCTTTCCTTATTTCCTCATTCCTAGGAAGATAGTCCATCTAGTTTAGAACTTTTGGAATACTATCCAATAAATCCTCATGATTCGCTATTGGGGCGGCTCTATGGAACCTCTCGTAAAGTCCACAATATATTCCCCTATCTGATTATGCCCTTCCACAATGGTCCCATCCAGCTTCTTGAGTGCTCTGAATGTCTTTTTGTTTCTCCTCATTTTGACTGAAAGGTGAAAAAATTTGGAATTCTTATCACCAACTTTCAACCACCTGATTCTCGCCTTTTCAGCCTAGATTTTTTCATAATTTTCCAAGGCTTTCTCCAATCTCGTCTTCGCATCAGCTTCCAGAGCAAACAGATGATCGTTCATCCCTTCGCTTGCAATCTGGTTCAAAGTCTTCTTCGCACTCTCTAAGTCTTCATAAACATTAGGAAAGGCATATCTCGCCTAGGATTTTAGGGCCCTTTTCAGCCGCTTCAATTTAGAAGTGAGAACAAGGATAGGGGATCCAGAGACACATTCAGACAAGGACGAAGCCACAACACTGTCGAAGTCTTCATGTTCCATCAAAAATTGGTGAAAACGAAATGGACAATTTGAGGGACGTTGGTTGGCAGCAGAGACCACCAATATCGGGCCATGATCAGAAGCTATTCTTGGCAACACCAGTTGCAAAAAGTCTTGAAAAACAGATAACCACTGCTCATTGTAGAAGCTTCTATCGAGCACAGCCGAAACATTGCCAACTTTCTAATTATTACTCCAGTTGAATTTTCTTCCACTCGAAGGCAGTTGAGACATGGAACAAGAGTCCACCATAACATTGAATTCTGCAGCAGAGCACAAACTAAAATTACCTGGACCCTTCTTTTCTTGCGACTGAAGGTAAGCATTAAAATCGCCGACCATGGCCCAAGGGGTGTGGGGTATGAGGGGTATCCTCTACCAAGTCCAACCATAGTGCTCTCCTCTCTGCTCTAAAACTGCTAGCATGGACAAAAGAGACTTGAATTTGGGTGAGGTCCCAAGTCAGAGATACCGAAATATGCTGAGCTGATTCAGAAATCACCACAGGGCATGCCATATTTCTTTTCCACATTATCTATAAGTTTGGAATTCTACCAGTTCTATTATTGTAAATAAGTTTGGAGTAAAATCCTAATTTATTAAAATATAGATTTGGAAAATCACTTACTGGGATCATTGGTTCAGCAATGCAAAGGAGATCAGGGTTCTTCCTTTTTATTAACTCTCTTAAGACGCGCTTTCCGACTGCCTTCTTCATTCCTCTTATTTTCCAAAAGAGGATCTTAATAAATCAATTCCTAGGGATCTCCTGACGATCAGACCTCAAGGCCTACCCTGACGCAGCAATAGATTTTCCTTTTCTTCTAGCCTCGCCATCAGCTCTTGTAATAGCATGATCAAGTTCTTTTACTTCCTGGTGATGAATAATTATTTTGCCTGCCTCAAGGGCAGATGGAGACAGTTCAGAGATCATGTGTCTTGGATCACCCCAAGCCTGCCCGCGACTGCCTCTCCCTCCTCTTACCTGATGGCAATCTCTGCGACCACTAGTATAGACCACTTTTTTTTTTCGAAGGCGAAGGGTTCTAGGAACAATGCCACCATTACCTGCATTGACTGCAATAGCTGAATCAGTCTCTCCCTCCTTCGCATCGTCACTACCGTGCCCAGAGGCTAGCGACTCCTTCTCGGGTGAGTAGAATTTTGATTCCTCTTGGTCTGAATCGGATCCATATCCACTGCCCAGGGGGTTATCCACCATGATCGGGTCCTGGATAGAACTCTCATGGGTATGTGGAGCAGGAATGAGAATTTCCAAGTTACCTTCTTTCAAACTGTCCATATGTGGCCTTTCTATATTTTCTATATCTTCCAACGATGGAATAGTTTCTCTAAATGGGGAAGCTACCATAGGGAGAGGAGATCTATGATCTCCTACCAATTGAGAAGAATTGCCATGGATTGCCCCTGTTCTGGGCGCACCGCCCTCCTCCTCCATTGCTTGAAGAGTTCCAGCTGGGCGCCGATCTTCCTCGGCTGGGTTCCGCTCATTGTTCTCCTTAGATCTACACTGCTCAGCAAGGTGACCCAATTTCTTACAGAAAGTGCACCTTCTAATGCCATCTTCGTAAATAATTCTTTGTTTGAACCAAAATAAAACATTCTTGCCCAGTTGTTTTCTTTCAACCTGAATTTCCTCCACTTTGGTACCGCTTATTGGCACTTCCACCAGCACCCTAGCATAATTCCCCATGGTACCATGTGGCGTTCTGCAATCAACCTCTACAGGGTGCCCTGAAGCTTTGCCCATGGAAAGTAGGATTTTCTCATGCTAATACTCCATAGGTAGCTCTGGGTATCGAATCCAGACTAGTTTGGTCTGAACTGGATCTTCATAAATACTAAACTCTGGTCTCCATCGCAAGAATCATATGATCTGTCCCTTAAATTTGACAGGGCCCCTTTCCACATAGAAGCCATATCACCTTCCATTTCAAATCGAAGAAGGATGAAACCTCTTCCCAATGGCGCAAGGGTCACCATGCCCTTCAGATTCTAGACATTCTTTGCGTCAGCCCTTACTTCATCCATCGAGACAAAGCGAAATTTACTCGGCCAATCAGTGCGTGAGAGAAAGAATGTAATTTCTCTTCATACGCCTCCTGAGGAATCATACTTTTTGTGAGATTTCCAGCGTGAATCGGATTTGGGAAATCATCAATGTTTGGCATAGACCTCTTCGCCATTGCAGTGTAGGATTGTTTTCTCCCTCCATGACTAGTGGTCTCCTCCTCCCTTGGTTGATGCGTTTTGGCCAGTATAGGTGGGCCGGAAGCCTCATTACCAGAGTCTAACAGAGGCAAAGTGCTGCTCACCGGGCCCTAGAAGTCTGTAATCCTCCGCTGTTTTCCTCTATTGGGGGTGGGGGCGGTCAGCGAAAATCCCCCCATCCTTCTCAGAGCTTCTCTCTCCTGAGTCCTCCATCTTCTTCCAGAAATCTTGAATCGTTTCCTCCTTATAAAGACAGATAATTTCCGTCTCAATTAAGAAAGTCTTTTTTAAATACTTTATCATTTGAGACAACCATGACTTAAAACACTCTTTCTTAGTCTTAATGGCGGCCTAGACCTCATTATCCAGCCACAAGTCTCTCCCAATCTTGCCTCCCCTGAAGCTTTTGAAGTGGCATCATCTAAATAAATGACAGAAATCAAAATCTCATAAGCAACACTTAAGCTTCAAAAATCAACAATATAATCAAGATGTTTCTTCTTTTCATTTTAGTTCTGATTTTAATTCTACTTTTATTGGGTCCCCTTTCACAAGCGAGGTGGTTACCTCTCTTAAGCCACTAAGGTTTCCATGAGTATCGTGGCCTCGAATTTTCAGGGCAATGATTGGGCATTGACAGTTCAATACCTCTGTACCCTTGTGGCCCCTAATCGATTGTGTTTGGTTTTTCCTCATAAAACCTAAACAGTCAAATTCTATAATGGAACAATTAATAAAGAAATTAGGTTTTGATCATTTTTTTAGGGGTGTTAATATTGAACCTGGACCGTTAAGGCTAGCTAAAAAATCTACCCAAACCGACTGATTAATTAACAGCCCTATTTTTTTTTTTTTGGCTTAAAACCACTAGGCATGTCAGGTAGTTCCCTATTTTTGAAATTCTTTAATAGATATTTCAATTTTTTCTTCCAATAATAGAATATTGGATGTTTCTTTTGATTCTTATTCTTTGAATCTTCCTTTCAGGTTATATTTGGTATAAGGGGAGTCAAAAACTTATCGTTGAGCTTCATTCTGGAGGAGATTCGATTAGCTAAGCCGCACTATCATAGGACCATCGTTATTTCTCGATGACTTCATTGAGATTCTTAGCCAAAAGTAAAAGCTAGGTGGTCCGATAAAATCCTCGCCTCAACTCCTTCATTTTCGTAAAGTTTGTGAATGAATGTAATTTGTTCAAGCATAAGCCTTCAAAACCCCACCCCCATCCCCTTCCCGGAAAAACATCCTCTGCCACGAGGAACTGGGGTGACAAGGCGGGCGAGGCACGAGATGATGACACGTGGAATGAGAAAATCAAACGGTGTTGGTGATGCCCCGGTTCCTTCGACCCACTTCGTCGGATTCCCATGTCGCCCGATTCATTTCACCTGCTAAAAGGTTTTCTCATTTCATACTCCAAAAGTCCAGTGATCCCCATCTTCCTACGACCTCGACCAGCGATGGTGCTAGGGTTCGTGTGACCGCGACGGAGCAGCTAAGATTTCTTAACCAAGTAGATCAGTAACAATAGAGCCTCCTACATTCAGTCTTTCGTTCTTCTTAGGGCTGTTTCACCTCAATTGTGCATATCCATTCCAACCTGTGTGATTTCTTCTTCAGAGAGACCAGTGATTCTTTTTACGGGAAACATCGACCAGCGACGACGGTCGAGCGACCTTGATGGACCAGTGACCAAAACTTCTTGCAGCTTGTAGGGAAAAAAAAACAGCTCTCTGTCTACGAGCTTTTCTTCAATTTTTCTTCTTTTTTTTTTTTTTGTTTTTTGTTTTTTGTTTTTTGTTTTTTGTTTTTTGTTTTTTGTTTTAGGAAATGCAGTATTTCATTATTTATGGGATCATTCTCTTGTATACATGCTATATTAAACATGCCATTTGTTAGATGTTTCAATTATGAACACAATTTTTACCACCATCTGTTTCAAGTATGAACACAATCAAACCTTTTTCACTGTGCGACCAGATGCTGACTTATTTTATTTTATTTTTTCATGTTAATTTCTTTTATTTGGTCACTGTGTGCTTTGCTTTGTTTCTGTTATTTGCCCTATAGCCTTCTTGCTAGGGTGAAGATATCTCCAATGTCTTTTGATGTCTGAAATCAAGCCTAAAACATAGTTAGAGATTTGGAATCCCCTTCAATGATGGAAAAACATCCAAAATTTATCTAAAGCTGCATCTATAACCTTGTATCTGTTATACCAATACGTCCTGAGAAAAAAAAAAAATCAGAATCACCACACCTTCATGATATCTGAATCATACAATTAAGCTTACTCCAAAATGATTATGGTTCTGTGTTTCCTATCTCAATGAGCAAATAATTACTAATCATTCACAGATTCATTTTAATTTGGCATTGTTGGGATTTTATTATTCTTCCTATTGCATATAGAAAACTTATCTCAATGAGCCAAGATGCATATCTTCATATAATCTGAAAGTTGTTCCATTGCATTAACATCCCATCTAAAATCATAACATTAAATTATGAAATAAGGTCACTAGCTATGTTGAGTAGTCCAGGGGTTTGGTTTCTTGGAGGGTTGAATGCTTCTATACTTGGGATTGCTACCTGTAGTTTTCATCATGTACTTGAAATATGGTTTATGATTCTATACTTTATGTTTGATAGAAATTTTCTCCTTATTCTGTGCTGCATTTGGGTTATTTTCTTGACGCCTTAAATTCTATTGAATCTCTTGAAAAATCTGCAGAATTATGGATAGAGTTGAGGTATTGAGACTAAGCCTCTTGAAATTTCTCATTTTGAACTTGTATTTGTGCAGGGAACCTATAAGCATGCTCTTTCTCAGTTATCCTCTCAAGCATCAACAACACATATGCATCATTTTCAAGATAAATGATTTCTTCTCTTTCATTTTGATGTTAGGAACAAAGTAATTTTGATTTGGGGCTGCACTTTTTAGATCTCATAATTTTAATTTTGTTATGGCTGATCATTCGTATCTCTTTCTACATTATTGCTCTATGTTTATGGGATTGTCATTATGTGATGTTTGGATCTTATCTTGTTCTAACCATTTTAGATTGTTTGGTGAATCTTTAGCTCAAAGTGGAAGAGCATCTGGGTATTACCCAGGATATGATGGTTCGAATCCATCAAGATTCTAATTACCTTTTTGTTTGTATATGAACGGTATTATTGTTCTTGTATACATGTTGGAGTAATTTTCTCTCGGATTATAGAGTCAATGTGGTGGCAGGTAAAAAGTGATCTAAGGGCATTATTGAGTAATTTTCTCTCGGATTATTGAGTCAATGTTGGAGTAATTACCTCCACACATGCAATCTCCAGTTGAGAATTTGTTTGCCAACAAAAGCTTTGGAAGACTGTTGGGACCAGCTTTGGAAGAAGATGTGTATCTACCTGTAATAAAAGAAGTTGATTTTTTTCAATTATTTCAACAAGAAGCCACTCCATTGAGCCAAAATTTTCTATTCGATTTGGCCATGCAGAGAAGTCTTTTCGGTTTAATGGAAATTCTGGAATTGATGAACTTTATGGTTAGTTTTTCCAATAGACAAACTCACATGTTCCCTTGCTTGAGTCTCTCTTTAACTTTTGTGGACAAGGACAATCATATCTCCATGAAAAATAAACAATAGCATGCATTTGTGATTTTAGAAGTAGATTTGTTGCAGAGGTTATGAGGCTATGGACATGGATTGGTGGAAAAAAGAACAAAGGCATGGAAGGCTGAAGCAGATGATGGTGTGTATGGAACCATTATTTGATGCTTAGAACTACAGCTAGATATTTGCTGTCCAGTCATGATCAGGGTTTTGGCTAGAGCCAGGACCAGACATTATCCTAGAAAAGCTGTCCAGAGAGGCCGATTCGGAGGGGCTTGAATCGGGATCGAGCTAGGCTGATTTGAATCGCTTGATCTGATTCTGTTTTTTGAAACCTTGGTTAGTAGTTATTCAATCCTCACTTTTAACCCTGTATATATGATTATCTTCCATCATCCTTCATGTGGGTTTGTCCATCTTGCCTGACTACTTCTATCCCTGCAACTATAGTGTTTAAATTCAAACTCCCAACCATCAAAATTTGAACTTTCGTGGCCTTCTTTTGAAACATGTGATACTAAAAGTCTGGAAAGAGGCTCCTCCAATGTATTGAAACAACCACAAAAAGCCCAGTGGCTCCTCCAATGTACTGAATCGGGTGCTGTTACTTTCCCCCTCCCTCCTTTTATGGTGTACCCATCTAAAAAAAAGAGCTCTGAATCAGATAGATTATTTGGAATCAATAGAGTTGAATAGGTTGATTTCAATATTGCTTGGCTGCAATACCTGCAACTATAGTTTTCAAACTCCCCATCTATCAAAATTTGAACTGTCCTGGCCTTCTTTTGAAAGATGTAATGCTAAAGCCCGGAAAGAGGCCCCTCCAATATGTTGAGACAACCACAAAAGCTCACTACTATCTTTTTCCCCCCATATAAAGTAATCACCATTCTCATACCATTGTGCTGTTGTTTATTATTGCTTCTCTCAATTTTCAACCACTTTCCTTGGTTCTAATACCACTGTTGGGTTGGAGTGTGGGTAAGTCTCAACCCAACTTTCCCTTTCCATATCCTATAACGAGTCTTCAGAGTTCAGAAACAGTATCAAGAGACTCAAAATCTTTCTATTTCCCTCTCTCATTGTTTTTATTAGGGGTGCACCGGGGCTGGGCTGAGTTGTATCAATTATGATCAATACATCCACCTTACCACTTACCAAATCCACTCACCTTACTGTCATGTCCTGTTTCAAATCCCACCAAACTAGTAGGCTTCCATGATGTGTGGAGAAATTTCAGCACTTAGTAATGCAACTGAACTAAATAATTGTAAAAAAAATAAAAATAAAAAATAAAAAATGAAAAATAAAAAATAAAAAATAAAAAATAAAGGGAAAAGGTTGGGTACGTCGCCGATATCAAGTATGCTAGCATCCATTATGTCTATCTCTCTCTTCCCTTTTTCTGAAATGACCCTCATATCCTTTCTGAATGATATTCCATCATGTGTTCCTAATGGTGCTATCCGCTGACATATTTGATATCAGCAGCATACCTATCCGTCTCTCAAAAATAAAAAATAAAAAATAAAAAATAAAAAATAAAAAATAAAAAATAAAAAAAATAAAAAAAATTGTTTCAATTGAGTCAATCAAAGGTTTTGATAATTCATGGAAAGCTTCCTAAGAGCATAAGGAAGCCACTCACTACTGC
Source organism: Macadamia integrifolia (assembly GCF_013358625.1). NCBI lineage: Eukaryota > Viridiplantae > Streptophyta > Magnoliopsida > Proteales > Proteaceae > Macadamia > Macadamia integrifolia. The sequence continues at coordinate 51,231 of NW_024868885.1, forward strand.
TGGTCCAGTTATTGGCTTCACTCTACCTCTCAGTTTTGTTAACTTCTCTACAAACAGCCAAGAAACCTTAGAATGTATACAACAACAATAATACCATCCATATACACACAAACAAGTAATTAGAATCTTGATGGATTCGATCCATCATACCCTAGGTAATTCCTAATTGCTCTTCCATTTTGAGCTAAAGATTCACCTTACAAAGGTTTGATTGGCAAAGGTAATACATACATTTAGCAAACAAAACCAAAAAGATTAAGTAATGATTAAAAATTATTGACTGAAATACCAAATATATGGGGGTAGGCTATATCTGATTCATCCAAAATGAAAAGGCAGGGGACTGTGGATCATTGGCACTGTGTTCAAGTTCAACTCTCTCAAACCCCTAGCTGAGTAACCACGAGTGGAAGAGTCGTGAGACTCATAGGACTCATAGCCACCAAAAGCCCTATAAGGGTTGACACCGAAACGAAAATCCCCACCAAGCCTCTGCTCGTGCTTTGCCCCCATCACCAAGAGCTGAAACAGGGGATTGCAGCCCCTCTTCGAAACTCAAATGAGCTCCCTGCACACAATCATGACAACGATTTGAAATCACACAGGTTGGAATGGATATGAACGATTGAGGTGAAACAGCCCTAAGAAGAACGAAAGACTGATCGTAGGAGGCTCTGTTGCCGCTGATCTACTTGGTTAAGAAATCTTCGCTGGTCTTTTGGAGTATGAAATGAGAAAACCCTATAGCAGGTGAAATGGAAATCCGGCGAAGTGGGTCGAAGGAACCGGGGCGTCACCAACACCGTTCGATTTTCTTACTCCACATGTCGTCATCTCGTGCCTCACCATGCCTCACCGTGCCTTGCTGCGCCAGTTCCTCGCGGCAGAGGATGTTTTCTCCCCCCTTCCCTTTTCTTTGTCAAATATATAAGGAAAATGACTTCGTTATGACTAGGGGTGTCAATTCATGGCCTGACCTGACTAAATCGATCGGGACCGACCGTTTATAGACCGGCCCGACCCGGACCGTTTATTAAACGTGTCGGACTTGAGCCCGGCCCGTTTATAAATGGTCGGTCTCGGTTTTGCTACTTGGACCGTCGGGCGCCCGACCGAGACCGACCAAATAACGCCCGACCGAGACCGGCCTATTGTGCACCGACTTGGCCCGACCCTTTAATGATTG